>NW_008752031.1:475179-493425 GCF_000715545.1 Opisthorchis viverrini | reverse complement strand
AGGGCAGTGGGAGAAAGGCATTGTCGAAAAAGCATTTCACTCGACTAATGGGGCAATGAGGGAAGTGATCGTAAGAACCAGTCGGGGGGCATTACGTCGAGACGTCCGCCAACTCTACCTACTGGAGGCCTCCGGACAAGATGTTGTATACTGCGAAGAGCGGACAGATGGAGTAGCTGATCGGTCTGCTGGCTCAATCTCCATGTAAATTTATGGCTTGCGGAGTGTTGATTCCGCCTGCGAATCAACGTGACAAGCGGTAACTTTCCTTTTTATTCTGACTACTCATGAGTAACGTGACTCGCACCTGTTTATTATGACACCGTTGCGTTTCTTTGCTCGTTTTCCCTCTGTTTCGTCCCGGCTTAGGGTCTGCTTATGCCTCAGTAACTGATGTCAATACTTAATTTGCCCGTCCGTCATTGCTTGCAAGTTCGTCTAGATTGCACCTGTTCACGGGCGTCCACTCCGACCGAAAAGCGCGCCGACCGGGTATCGAACCCAGAGTCTGCGGACAGCAGGCGAACGCCTCACCGACTACATCAACCGGACGTTCAACATAGCTGTTTATTTTGTATTACCTATGTATCGCACCTGGCAGATACCCTTGCTGAGCTTTGTTTTAAACGGACGAAACCGCGCAATCTGACCTGTCACACGACACGAGCGGCTGCGTCGACGCGGGCCGAAAGATAGTCCTTCAAATCCCGAACGTACTGACTCCTGCGCCGTTACGGCCAACCCGCTGTCAGCCTGCCCCGATATGTATGTTTGCACCATCGTTTGAACTTACTTCTTGTTGCACCTACAGAAATGTGTGCTGTGACAGTGACTACTTCCCGCTCCTGCAGATTGCGTCATTGTTGACTGTACGTTTTCTTAATTCATGATGCTTACTAATCCGCTTGTCTATAGAACCAGTTCCTATCAGTCTTCAATATAGCATCTACTGCCCCACGTCTGTCTGCTCCTATTGACTACTGGCTACGAACTGCGTATAATCTAATAGTCGCAATCGTCCTGTGAGATCCTTAACCGTCCGGATCTTACAACCATATAACAACTTTTAGTAGTGGCATTATTGTCTCTAGAGAGCTCGAGATAAAACCGATGATGGGAAAGTAAATTCGTCATCACTGATTAGAAATCTTGGATGGTTGTGCCACTTTTGACCTGAAACACATAAATTCATTGACAAATCGGCGACTGAAAAGAATCTTGGGTGACAACTGCAGTGACCACTTGGAGCAAAAAGTTGAAATCTGGTGGCTCACGGAGCCGCTCCCGGCGGCCAAATCAGGATAGAAATGCCTTTATGGCTTAAGGCTGATGGCATCGTGCCACTGAAAATCTTCACGACATCAAGAGACACCACTGCGGCCCGAGAGGGATGGCCAAATACATGGCATGTACTCGTGCAATCGAGAGGTGAACAAACGGAGCACATGTGACCTGATTTGAAGATATTCTGAAGCACATTTATGGAACCAATTTGGCAGAATATCATTCGGGCCAGGAGGCGTTTAGCGAGAGTTTCGGAAAATAAGTTGCGGTTGCATAGAGTACCGGGACGGGAGAAATGTAAGAGCTTTAGTATCAAGCAACTTGATACCTGCGTCTGCCATGCAATTGTTACAGCAACCTCAACTATTGATAGCCCGGCGGTATCCATTCTCATGAGTCTAATGGCGTTAAGATCACTAGGATGACGATGTAAGAACGGTACTATTAGGAGGGGGTGAGAATTAATTTTCGCACGTATATCGATAAAACCAGACGAACTTGAAGTCCAAAATACAACACAGCGTAACGAGTAACACGTTAGTATTCCAACTGGCGCATATGTACGGCATCTAGTGTAATAAATGGAAAATTCAAGTTCTTTGCAGATTCTGTGCTCTTCAAATATAACGTTTTCTTCGAACACCATAAGATCAGCTACAAAGGACTTATTAGTGTTTGAAACACCATGGGTTCCGTCAACATACTGACCTCTGGTATTCATCTCAACCTGGTCAATGTGCCTCCGGTGACAAGAGAGATCATCCAAATCAAGAATGTTGACCATAGGTTTGCCAGCTGATCGTAAATCACTACTCCTGAAAAATGTAACGTCATCCGTTTTAGCTCAGCCAAGACTTGTACGCAACGAGCAGGATTTAAAAAGAAGCACATAACTCTTCCTGTATTGCACCAGGAAATTATCAATTCCACGTTCTGGTCCCACAAAAAATAGGAAACAGACGAGAGAACGAAGTAATGGCAGATCACAGTGTATGAAAAATAACCCAGCAGGTATATTCGACTGGGAATTTCGCGGAGCAGTAAATAGATGCCGACATCCAAGACCTTTCAAGCATTCCTCGAAGGACTCTGCAGTCAGACGTGTGCTATTGTTAGCGACCAAACACATGGGGCACCTCTATGGCTAAGTAATTTCCTAAATGCTTGTTTTGTGAATTCGGCACTTGGATTAACATGACAGAGTTCATGAAATGAAATCTGCGTCAGTAATCATTTTCACACTATTATGAACAATTGTGTAGTTGGACGAACCCAGTGAAATAACCCAACGTTGCACCATGGCGGCAGATGTCTCCGCTAATGAATTTGCAGGATAATACAAGACATTTAAAGCATCATGATCAGTAGCAATAGTAAATTTTGATCCGAAAAGATATTCATTGAGCCTTTCGACAGCCCATTATAGCGCATATGCTTCTTATTGTGTCTGAGAATACTCACATTTGACTTTTGAGTCATCGAGGAATGCAGATCATTGGTCTACCTCACTGTTTAAGGATTGCTCCCCTTCCAGTGGAAGAAGCGTCAGTAATAATGGTTGAGTGATATTTGACGGAAAATGGTTTCTAAACAGCTGAATTTTGAAGCTGAAGTAGTGATATACGCAACGTCTTTTCATGGTTGTAGGACCAAAAATATTGACTGAAAGGTACGATATCAAAACAAGCAACTTGCATGTTTGGCGGAATTAAAAATAAAACGGGAGTAATACTGAAGTGCTCCGATTAACTGAAAAGCAGTTCTTGTAGATAGGTTGGTGATGGCACATTTACTAAAGGGGATATACGGTTTGCATCGGTTTTAAAACCGCCGCCATTCTCACTGTAAACAAGGCATGAAAAGGATAGAACTCTAAAGGTGCACGTAGCAGGGTAAATAGCTACCCGAACGCAGAAAAACGCCTCAGTAAAGACGACAGACGCATATCATGAGTGGCTTTGTCAGCAGCATGCACCATGTCACTATATTGATACGTCTCAGCACCCTCCAAATCTTTTGGAATATTATTCATCACTTGTTGAAATATAGCTGGCGAGACAGTTTGACCAAAGAAAAAAAAATGTATCTGAATAAACTGAAAGGTGTGTTGATCACGGTAAGACTACTAGAGACTTCGTGCAGTGGTGCCTGGGGCTACGCATACTATAGATCGATTTTTGAAAACAAACCTGAACCTGCTAAACGACACAGTACATCTTCGAACCGTTGCTTAGTGCATGTAGGTTGTATTAGACAGGAACTTAGCGTCATTCGGTAGTCTCCGCAAAGCCTCAAAGTAAAACCATCAGCTTTTATTGGTGTAAATATCGGAGTTGCCCAAATCGATGTTTCGACAGGAGTCAGTATTTTTTTCCCATACGCTTAACTTTACGCTTGACCATCAGGTTTCTGTAGGCCAAATGAAATAACACCTCCCTGAAGAAATATTGGATATCCTGCGACCTCCATTTTCAACTTGGCTATTTGCATGCCCCCTGTAGCATAAGAATATTAAGAAATCGGTTGTTTGAGTTCATTCTCATTCACAGAGGTCAGTAAAGTGATATTAGTTCGCAGTAAGCGCAGAACTTTGAATCCGATGATTGATGGTTCCGAGGTTGAGACCAGAAAATTACAATTGATAGGGATGCCTTGAGGCAGTCATACAGGAATCGTGCAATTACCAACTAGTGGTACAGAATGTTCAGTGATACCGCGAATGTTAACATCTGTAGGCACTATTACGACAGTGGGGTTGAATGCAGTGACGTGGATGCAGAATGACCGTGGGATAATAGACCTAGAGCCTTCATTGTCAACAATATAATCATGCCTTCGACGAGAAGCAGTTTTAAAGACGTGACGAATTTCGTGACAAAATATATACAGAAAGGGTAGAGATGTCTTCCGTAATGCTTTCAAGCTGGTATTTGGATTGAAAATTTTGTGGCACACTTTTTGGATTTGCAGACGAGTTGAAAGTGTCCCGTCTCACCTCAGACAAAACACTTCACCTGTGTGTGAGGACATGAAATCTGGAGTGTTTTCGCCCACATTATTCACATTTCCCAAATTCTTGGACCACCGAATTCCAGCTACGATCTGTGAAGTGAAGTATTGATGAATCTGAGGCACGAGAATTCGTCCGAGGTTTGAATTAGTTGTTTATTTGCATCGTTGTAATCTTCTTGAATTGGGTTTTTCCGCTCTGATCCTTTGCGATGAAAGTCTTGGTGGACTAAGTCCTTTGGCCGGCTCAAGAATTACAAGTGAGCTGAGAACGTACTATATCAAGCGCGTCTGGATCACTAAGAAGCTGTCCGGTGCTTGTTCTCCTCTATCATTTAATTATCTCAATCACATTTGCAAGTAACCCGCCGCTCCACGCAACCATTGTTTTTGTGATGCACCGCTAAGGGACAAACCACCAGAGAAAGAATCGGTGATATCTCCAGTGTCTAACTGCTGGAACGACCCGAGTGGAGCCTGTAGCCGAAACTGGGCTATTGCTTCCTCGAAAATTTGGGGGATGCGGAAAATGTACCAAGATACACTTGAAGGCTATGAGGCGGTTCGGCTCGGCCAGTATGGGACTCATGTGTGACCAGACTATGTGTTACGCCAGCCTGCATCGGTCGCTGAATCGGGCCTTGCCGGGACTGGACGCAGTGTCGCTCAACCAGTTGTTGTCTGACCAGTTCGCTAAAGGGGTGAAGTCGGTGCCTAGTGCCCAATTGCGATTGTCTATAGTAACTTGCCAGTTGATTGTGGTACACCTGGCGCATCTGGCACGGCAATTCGCTGAGGGGGACATTGGCCACATGGCAGTCGCAAGAGATCAGAGGCGATTCAACAATGGGGAACTGAAGAAAAATGTGAACAAACTTGACAAACCGCTTGCACGCATAAAGACGGGGTTACAGAGGCACGCTTGAACGGGCCGCTGCTACTAGTGTTTCATGTTTTGCCACTGCAAGAAGCAATGTACCCAACCGCTTGTATAAAGTGAAACTTTGGATTGCCGCTCCATTCCAGAGTGGGGTACGATGAACACTACCGAAACCTGGAGATTGATCTTTCCCTAGTATTGTTGTAAANGCAATTTAAGTATCTGAGGAGAGTCCGAATTCAATTCTTACCTTTTTTGAGGAGAAATGCTCATCAGGTAATTCATTGATTAATCATCCTACAGCCAAATTAAATCGGATAGCCTGCATGGAACAACTTTGATTATGTCACACAATCGACCGATTGCGATATGATCACAGCGGACGGGATTTCGGCCAATACTGCCTAGATGATCGATCGATGACGAGGTCTCGCATAATGCATGGGTCCGGCCATATCGATTGTTTACTTTCGATCGGAACTTCGGTTTTACACGTGTTAATGATGTTTGAAAAGCCGCCCGAAATCCCTTCATGTGACAAAGGTAATGACTGTGAACGGGTGTAAAAAACCGCCATTTAAATCCCGATGCAGTAACCAAGTAAAGCGTAATGCGTTGCGCTTGGAACCCGCTAGATATCGCCCAGTAAAAAGCGACTTCCTCCAACTTTCGTAATTCGTATGCTCTTTCAAGTTGCTGAGTTGCTGTAACCAGGATGGAATGTGGCAATTTACTCCCGATTTACACACCCGTCATCGAGTCTTCCTCTGGTGGGTGATTGGACCAAGCGGTTGAGCTCCTTCCGATTTCATGTCTTTCTACATATCCATAAACAAAATGTTTTTTTAGACAGAAATTAGATGGAATAGGTTCTCCGCCGCATGAACTGGCCAGATTCTTGGCCGGTATTTTAAAGCTCCTATTCGGGAAATCTAGTGCTAACTGCTAATCAGAGGACATCCTTGTATGTTTCGATGGGAATTCGGCATGTTCAGATGTGACATAGTGGGATTCTTTAGAAATAGCCAAGTGACAGTTATTAGCGAAAACCATGCTTTCAGAAGGGACACAGCTCATTGTAGATGACATGGTGGAAGGCATAAAAGCATGCCTGAATCTCACCCACTTCGTTTTTGACTCATTGATTTATACTCAAGAACGGAGTTTGGCAAAGAAATCTCCAATACTCCCGGTTTTAGGCAAATATATGTACGGAAAAATTGGAAGAGAGAGCTTTGGCCGGATTCTCATACCCCCCAAGATATTCTGGCCGTAACAGGATTACACTTTCGTCGTGACGAAATGAGAAAAGTTTAGTGAGCTTTACAATTATGTGAAGGAACTGCGCTCACAGATCTAAGTTAATATGGAGATAGGGTGAAGTGAGTGTACATGGCCTTTTTAGACTGCATGACGCATGAATCCGAGGTAAACTAAAGACAAGCCAACGACACTGAAGCAGTCTTCAACAACTCGTCTGCCCACCCGGAATCGGTATTGACTATCAGTGCTTCAACAACGTTCAAGCATGTAAGGGCCCTGAGAAAAGAGAAGCTGATCGGACAGCGGCCGAAAGTGAAGTAAAGAACAAACTTCAAGGTGGTAACTTGATTGGGCGTCACGTGCGAAGGGTTTTGGTACCGGTAGAGAAACCCAACAGCCAAAAGATCTTTACCGTTGTTACTCCATTCAAACAAGATTCGTCCGAGGCCATTCTAAGAATTCTAAACACGGGTAACATAAGATTAGCTTCCTAGTGAGGGAAAATACTGCGCTCTGCCATGGAGCCCCCCGACAAACTGTATCAGGGACTTCGTCACCAAAATTAAGTTTACCAACTTCACCATGGTCTATATAAGACAGAGGGCCAGGGAACTACACAACAGAACTGGTGAGCATAGTATAAAACTAAACAGGCCACCAGGAAATGCAGATGATTATCATGCGTTACTGGAGGACTCAGCAACTGCGGAACACCCACTGGATACGGGACAAAATATGGATTTAGAAATGCTGAGGTTTTGAGGCGAGTTTCACGGTCCACGTCACATGGACAGGCAACCGAGGTGGCAGAAATCGCCAGGCATCCCAGCGTTAATAGAATAAAAGGCGTGAAACTGGCAAGCCTGAGGAGAACGGTTTTGGATCAGTCGAGCTGACACCTTTTGGTGTGCGATCATCAGATACAAGATAAGTCAACGTCTGAATTCCACTTTCCCTCATCCCACCCGCTCAAATAAAATTGGGGGAGCACTCACAAATCCACAAAGACCAAGGACGATCCAGCAGTGGTAACCGAGGCGAGTCAATACTCTGAAGTGGGAGATTAACGAACCAAACCCGATCAGAACTTATTTGAAACTACTTTAATCCACCAAAGTAAGAAGTTGACAACCACAGTAACCGAAAAGAGCCATACCTCACACTCAGCACAGACATACTGTGATGATATGGAGAGGGCTCGCTGATTGGTTCCCGTCTGTCTTATAATCTAGCCAACTTGGCGACCAGCTCACTTGGCCTGATGAAGCTTTTGTGTCTAAAGCGAAAAGTGGGCCAAAAAACCGCCGATTGTTTACCAACCCCTTCTGAAACTTATAATATCTCGCTTGTATTGGAATGTGTTCACGTTCATGTTGTTTCGTAACATCTCACAGTGGAACGCAGTGCCTACCTGGAAGTAAACAAATGATTATATTCCCAATTGATTGAGTGTGGTTCTGGAAAATAAGCATTTTAACCTAGCACTCACTACGCGGATGAGGGAACGATGCACCAATGACATATATACGCGGTTTTCCCACTGGTGACATAAGTGTGGGCTTTGTTTGGAACATGCCATCTCAACAAAGAAAACCTTGTCCATAGTCATAATTGTTCGCAAATCACGAAATGTATCAAGTCACTAAACTTTGTCTACCGTTTCAATGCTGAACCACCGTATGATATATGGGAGTCTGATGTACGAAAAACAGTGTTATTTCACAAGTAAGCTTGGTTGCTAGGTAGCAACGTGTTGTTTTCCAAAAATAACTGCCAACAATTGATAAGGGAGCGCCGATATCTAACCAAAACCACATGAAAAAATAGCACATATAGGGCTTTGTGATAAATTATCTCGCACTAGTTACACAATTATTTACGGAAATTTTTGAAAACTAGATGACATGCCAAAGTGGATACCCAAATTGATTCACATTTTCACCTACTCAGCCAGTGTAATTAGTATACAATGATTCAGTTGATGTTTTGATGACCCGCGGAACAAACGCCGACTCTGACGTAATTCTGAGAGTCATAAATCCAGGTAGAGAATCGAGGCTGTGTCAGAAAAACTTGCAGGTTCTCTCAGAAAGTTGGCATGAATTAGACGAATAAATACAACCATAGACCCGACATTTGGGTGTAACCACGGCTGTCCCGTTATTACATTTCCAAGATTTCAATACACCCTGGAGTGGACATAGAAAGCTTCTGTGTAAAGTGATGAACAGTGACTGTATTTATCCGTAGCCCTAAAACATCCCGCAGCATTCACAGATTTTTACATGTGTACTTGAAACTAACCCACGTTGCAGACACTGCGAGATATAGCTTGTACCCGATGTCACTCGCGTTCTTGTTGTAAGTCTCTCTCCAGGACAAAAGTTGAACTTCAGCTGTGCCTTAAAAACTTGATTTAGAGAGTTCAGTTTTGCTTAGGAGCCGGTGTTAATGGCTCGAAATTACTGACCGTGTTTCGAATCCGGCCTCGGCATCTCAACTTGTCCTGTCCAGGCTTGGGCAACCCAGCGAGTTATTGATCATTCGGTTGCTGATCTCTCAGTCAAGCCAGAAACTATCGGTTGCAAAGGTTTCAGAATCGGACAGATCACACATGTCGATACAGGCACCTGTGAAATGTATTTTGTTTGACCGGTACCAGCACTGAAAATATGTCGAGACGGTGCCACCTCGGGTGACTTTACAAGTTATTGATCATCTGGTTGCTGATCTCTCAATCAAGCCAGAAACTATCGTTTGCAAAGGTTTCAGTATGTATTGACCTTCCACGGTGATAATGCTTCCTATGGCAATGACAGCGAAACGCCTGTAAGCTAAGTGTCAGGCTGAGCAGTCTTGGCATTCATCATTTCCTTGGGTCCTTGGCTAGGCGTACCGAAAGCAAACGACAAACAATCTAAGATTTTCGGCTGAAAGGAGCTTATATTAAGTACAGTTCCTCCAAAGAAGTCATGAACATTTGGTTATTTGTTCATTTGCAGAACTGGGTTACAAGTTCGAACTATATTCGAGTTAAATCCATCGAGTTGACGCTAAAATTAGGTTTAATCCTGTCCGATTGGTGTAAACAATTGATTGAGCACACCAGGGCAGGCAAGGTGACTAACAAGTGAATCACAAAATGTGCTGGGGCTAAAATAGGAATCCCATCTTACGGCGCGCGCGGATGCCCAAAGACTCAACAATGCACGAACACCTAGCTAGAATTTCTGGTGGCTAGTCAATACGCAAGTTGGAGTCTCGGATATCCAGTGGTTACTTTAACAACTGTTCTGTGATAATTTCCCACGCTTCTGACATAACATTCGGCCAACGAGTCAAAGATTGTGCTGGCTTTCTTGCGGAGATTCGTGCAGATTCCCAGTCGTTGCCGACGTATGTGAAGGAGTTAGCCTTTAGTCGTACGACCGTTGTGAATCGGGTTCAGTGGGCCACGTTTGACATCTCTTATATACTGAAGTGATCTACCCCTCAGAATCTCAGACATATACACATTCAGACAGATCAGGCAATTCCAATGAGTTGGCGTTGTGGTGTTCAACTTACTTTTACAAACATAACTCGTAGTATGCTGTTACACGTCGAAAAATGTCTGAGTTCACCTGGCAGTTGGAATCCGGAAGATGGAAATCCCGAGACGTGGTTCATACTCGACTTTATGTTGTATCACATCAGGAGATGTTTTGCATGCGGAGGCTTCTAGTGTGCTGAAACTTTCAAAGAAACATTTTTCTGCCCATCTTCTTAGCAGGAATGCGAAAAATTTCAAAGCCGTGTTTTAAATAGTCTGTTGCATTTTATTAGAGTTAACCCTCCACTAGATCAGTCTCGCTATCGTTCCTTAATTTGCCTACGGAACAACCAGCTAAATGTTGGACCAAGAACTGCTGATCGGTAAGGTGGTTAGCTCCCGTTTACACTGGACATAGCGCGAATCATCCTTCAATCACAGAAGCCAGCTCCTCGAGTGACGACTTATCGAAACAAAGATTCAGTCAACTTATAGAAACATTATTCCCCTGATATACTCATGAATTGCCGATGTAACGGTGATACTGCAATTGAGGCAGCTAGGATGGCAACATGCTCTCTTCCTGTACATTCTCTCGAAAATGGAGATCTTTGCGGAATACGTGGACTCTCTTTGTACCAATTGCTTGAACTTGAGCAACTCCCAATGAACATCCAAAATAGTTCGACAAGACGCGATTAAGAGAAGGTGCATGTTATTTTTCTAATTGAGATGCATATTGGAGGTATGCATTATTTATAAAAATTACTCCGCAGGGAAGCCCTTTTCATTCTAGTTGGTTCGGTGACCAGGATCGAGATTCCATGGCCACAACCTCTAGAAGATGATGATTTGCGGATCTTCCTGGAGGACTTCGGGGAGGTCGCGGATGCCGCCGGATTGCAGACCGACCTAGGTATGTTCACAACCCAGAAGATCCAACTCCGGGGCCGGAAGAACGCGGCCTTGGATGCTGCCAGACGATGTCCTTGGAAGTTGTACTAGGCCACCGCGAAAGAAAACTCTGCACCGGAAATCGACATGTCGACCGACCTCTTGAAGGCTGCGAGGCGGTTCAAGACAGCCAGGATGGCACCTGGATCTGACCCGGCCGTGTTATTTGCTGACATTCAGCAGTCGTTGAATCGCGCTTTGCCGGGACTGGACATAGTATCGCGCCACCAGTGGCTTTCCGACCAGTTCGTCGAAGATGTGCAGCCGGCGCCTGGGGCCCAATTGCATTTGGCATGGGCAACTGGCCAGCTGAGTGTAGAGGAGGTAATTTGCGTGCCCGAGGAACTGCCTGAGTCACCACTGGCCGCATTGAAGTCGCAGGAGAAGGTAGATGATCTACAAGTGGCGGAACTGCAGACCAGAGTAGAATAGCTCGCGCTGAAGCTTGGAGCCGTGAAGACGGAACACCCTCGAACCAACCGGTACTTACATGTATGGCACTTCTGGCCACTGGAGCAATCAGTGTCCCCGTACTCGATCACCTGCAGCTGATAAAAAATTTCGAGCGCTCTTCCATTACTGCGTGGGTCCACATTAGAGCACTGACACAATCCGCCATGCAGGCCATGAACGAGATAGACGTGAAGCAGTTATGTTTGATTGACTCAGGTGTGGGCGTATCGCTGCAGCGGAGAACGAACCAAGCTGAACGCAGTACGTGCACGCTAGCCATGACTGCAGTGGATGGATATCGATTCATGGATTGTCAACGCAGTCTATAAGCCTGCGCGACAGGTTCGCACACCATTCGTTCTTGATCAGCCTAGCTGTAGATCGCACAATATTAAGAGCAGATTTTCTCAAGGCCACAGATTCCGTGATTGGCCTAAATCAAGTTAAACTGGTGACAAGGTAGGGCGCAATCTAGCTTGACGGTTATCCAAGCGCTGCCGTGAGTGATTTGCGTGTCCGAAAGCTTCCGTCTTGTGGCGTACCGTCAGTACGTTCTATGGTTAATGAATATTCTGAACTGTTTCCGCGGATGAGGATCCGTTTTGCTTCTGCCCGTTGATGGAACACGAAATTACCTTGTCGTCAGAACGCTTTCGAGCTTACGGCCTCCCGTCCGTTGCCGCTCAATCGGCTGGATGAAGTCAACAAACAGATTGAAGAGGTGTTAAAGAATGACACAATCAGAAAAGCCAATAGTGCGAACAACCCCCCAGTTGTGCCTGTATGGAAGGCGAACGGAAAATACAGGTGTTTCGTGGCATTCCGTCACTTGGATGAATTGACCGTAAATCGCGTTGTAGTTTTACCTTCGTATTTCGGAGATTTGCGATTCCCCCCAGCTTTCTCGATATTTCGCTGTGTTCGACTTGCACTCCTAATACTGGCAACCACCTAGCAAGGCGGAGGGGCAGTCCAATATCAATTTTGACGAATGTCGTTTGGTTTGTCTGGGGCATCATTCACATTTCGACGCTGGGTGCTTCGTGTACCGTAGGGACTCCAGGATATTGCCGTGTACGGAGACGATATCCTTGTGTACTGCATTTCGGAAATAGAACACACTTGAGGGCTGGATTGCAGCGAACCAAGTGGCTGGTCTGCGGATAAATGAGGCCAGGACACAGCTCGCGCGAAGTTCGGTGTTACCGCTGAGTCATACGTTTGGTCACGGTGAAGTTAGCGCACTGCCGAAATATTGACAGAGTATTTTGCCATTCTCAATTCAAAACATTCTTTAAAGTAGTTCCTTGGACGAGCAACATACTACAGCCGGGGGGATAAGGATTTAAATACCCGCCTCTGTACGACATAGTCGGGCCAAATCGGAAATTCGACTGAACCGGAGAAGCAAATGCGTCTTTTGAGAGTGTCATTGCGCGGATGTAGGACGAACAATTGACCCTCAATCTGCCCAGGGTCGGAGAGATGCTCAGTGCTGCAACGGACGCCAGTGATTGCGGGATCAGAGCAGTCCTGAAACAGAGGAATGGGTTAATTAATTATTCCCTTCGTGTTCTTACTAACGCTTAACGGAAGTACTCCACAAATCAGAAGGAATGTTTAGCAATCATCTTGGCCCTTGATAAGTGGAGGCCATATTTTTGTGCAAATTTTTCATGTCAAAACCCATCACAACCACTGTAGTGGATCAGGACCACCAGAGATCCTCGAGGGATGCTCGCAAGCTGGGCGCTCCGGTTGCAAAAGTACGACTTCACAATCCACAACGTGCCTGGGAAGGAGAAACACTTGGCTGATTGGCTGTCAAGAGCAGATGCTGAAGATTAGGTCCCCAAGATCATGATTGGAATCAATGACCTCGTCGTCAAACTGGATCCCGCAAAGTTGGTGCAACAACAACGGCAGGATCTTGTGTTACAAATGGTTGCAGCCGCCTTATGGGATGGAAGGAACATTGAGAACGAAAAGGGAGACAAGGAATTAGAGACATTTGAGAGTCACTTTTATCGGCTGAGGCTTAAGGAATCTGGCATGAATTCCTGGAACGCCACTAATTCGGTTGTTTTGGTTAAACCTCGCGCCATGACACGGAATCTTATCGGCGAATGCTAGGAGACGGCACATACTGGGTGCACCAAGACGTTCGACTTAATTCGAAAGAGGGCCTACTGCCCCGGGATGAGAAGTGGCGTGATGGATTATGTGGTTCCTGTAAGCGTTGCCGACTAATGAAAGCGGATACGTCACGGGCAACCCATTCCATGGAACTCATTCCTGTCTCAGAAATTGGTGAGGTGTGTGTCAGTTTACGTCATGGGCCTCTTTCCGGTGACAACCAATGGGAATAATTACATGGTGATAATGAGAGAACACTTTTCGCAACGGGTTGAGGCTGCAGCCGTGCCTAATCAGCAGGCTACGACGATCAGCGGAGTGGTAATGCATCACATCGTGGCCAACCATGGGGTGCCTGAAGTGATCCTTAACGATCAGGGAACTTGCCTCGTCAGCGAAGAGTTTAAGAACCGTTTGCAGAAGCTGGGTATCATACAGGTAAGGACGGCGCCATACCACCCTCAAACAAGTTGTCTAAACGAACGTGCTGATCAAACGATCAAGGAGTAGCTGCCGAGTAAACGAATTAACTGGGAAGTGAACTTGACGATGTTGTTGCTGGCCAATCTTGCTTCCATACAGCCAACCACAAGCAAGCCCCCGTTTATGCCGATATATGGTCGACATCCGCGCCCTCCGGTCGATCAGGAAATTGGTTTTTGGTTCCAAAGAAACATCACATTCATGGAGGAAATTAGGTCGGCCACAACTATTACGGGAAAATTAGTGCAAATTTCCACATTGAAAACCATTTCATGCGGCCTTTGGGAGAATTTTGAGGCTCAAACCAATGAAAAGCCAAATAAAACCTACTTGGTGTCGATAATCTAGCCAGGTATTTGTACCAGCGACTAGAACAACCCAGTTATTTGACGGAATATTGTTAAGCGTGCATGGTCAGTTGTGGACACTGGCGGTTTCCAACCATGCAACGTGGTCGATGCAGATTCATAGTCAAGAGCTACCTAGACCGGACAGGTCCGGTCCCGACGCTTGACTGAATTCTGAACTGTGGTCAATACAAGCACTTCCAGAGTAGAATCATGCTCCATGTTCTTGGGATAATGCATCCCAACTTCTGTTGCGATAGCATATACTCCATTAAGTGGGGATTATCCTACACACTCTGCTTGCTTTGCTTGTCCTCCTTGCCTCACTCTGTCCGTTTTTCTTAATTCCGGTGTCATTTGTGTTCTTATTCAGGCTGACGTTTCCCACGCGTATCAAATCGTGAGGACAAACAACGCTCCAGCGGAGAATATAATTACCTTCGCCTACGGCGATATTGCAGACAATCCCAAGTAAACATCACGTATAAGTTTTCCTAATCGATGACAACTGCAATGTCCAAAACGCGTTTCGCTGGTTGACTTTGAAGCGTCTCATTTTTGAGCCATATTTCTTGTAGATATAAATCATGAATAAAATGTGGGTGCGGATGATTAATAACCTGTTTGCATCACGTGAGATATGTAATCTATTTTCTCTTCTTTGTCGACCGAAATCGCCACAGAACCCCGATAAACTCAGCACAATCGATGCCAGGTCAAATTGCAGCCATCGTGGTATATCCTCGCTGGTGGTGATGATGAACATATGTCCTCGTTTAATTTTTCAGTAGTGTGTAATTAATCCTGTTGATTTCGTCGTTTGAGCGAATAATAGGCAGAGAGTCTAGTAAGCTTAACATTTTGTAATACGCTCCGAGGAACTGTGATATCTCGAACGCTGCACCAACCAAACCAAGCAGCAGGTCCAGGAGGGCAAATTCGGCTAGAGAATATCGTGAATTGAATTATCCACTGTGATTCAGTTCAGTGCTGGTGAGTGGTGCTCACTTCAAGATAGCGGCTACTAAGGTGCTTCCAGGTACTCCAAGTTCAACTCAACTGCTAACACTGTGCTTGGCAAACAGACCAACAGTTTAATTCTTCATTTTTCATCACACAGCGATCATCGTGGAATTTATATGAGTGAAGATGGCTAGCAGATCCTAGATTTCAATCATCAAATAGGCTGAAAGTGGATGGTTACTCGAAATAGAATGAGTGTGGGGAACACTATTGTAGCAGGAATAATTGGTCATGCGTGTTCATCTGTTTTAGGATGTCACACGGGATAACTTCGTGAAAGTATTAAAAGGCGATGAGAAACTTGCAGCCAATAAGAAGAAGGTGCTCAAAAGGTGAGTTTTCGCGAAAGTAGATATTGTTGATGCACTTGCAGATCATAGCTAGAATTCGAGTGTTCCAGGTCAGACTATTGGGTTTGGCGAAATGCATGTTTAGTGTTCTCCTAAGCACCTTGATACATTATCATTTGAATTGAAGCTCGCCGAAGTCAGTCAAAAAGATTTGCCTTTTGACTGAAACCCGTTTTCTTCAACGTCAGACAATGAGTTATTATTATATCATAGGCATAGGCAAGGTATACACCGTTTGGATTGGCAATTGCGGCGCAATCCGTAATCACCCATTATTTGTGCGCGTTTCCTGAGTAACCGGTGCCTATTTGGGGGGCTCTGGGATGGATTATTAATTATATATTCCCAGGTCCCGCACGCCCATTTGAGTTATAAGATTTTAGGAACACTGATTTATAAATCTTCCTCAAGAGCGTTATGCTAGTTTGTGTTCTGCTGTCATTAGGCTTTTCACTTTGTGCGCTGTGTTCTGTTTGTTCACCATTCCAATGCAGCGGTCTGGTAGCTGTTCATATAGGCCTTACTCTGAGGTCTCGCCAGTCCTAACGGTAGCTTGAAATGGGAAGTTCCCGCATTCACCCTACCAAATCACTCTGTTTGAAATACACACATTCCTGAACTCATCCGCAAATTAATAATGGGTCGGTATCACTATATATTGACTGTGGCCTTGAGTATGGGGGTTTCACTGCCTGTCACGGACATTATATCCTGTTGTAGCGAGCTAGTTTTCTGTATCGAAACATTTTCATACGGAATATTTCGTTCGTCAAATTCAAAAACATTTTTATTATTTGCCATACTGCGAGTCTAACAGTTTGTATTTGGGAAGTTGGCCTGTGTTCCACAAATTTACTAAAGGTTAGCTTGACTTTGATTTATTCCCTTCCATTTTGGGGCAATCTGCTTCATTTATTGCCTTAAACAGGTTCCTTTACGGATCTAATGCATAACTAACAGGCAAAGCGAATAAAAGCCTTTCTAATCCTTACCTAACCAAACCATGTAGTTTGTTGAGAAGGTGAAAGTAATAGTCTCAAAGGCTATAGACTCCCCTCCTTAATGAAGACATTTTTATCAAGGAAGGAGCAATTAGCCAAGCGGTTCCTGAAAATCAGCCGACAACCCAAAATAAATTCAGAACGATCCGACCAATATGACGTACTAAAACCTGAAGTCTGATTGAAAGCCAGCTAAATGTGGGGAAGGCGGACCGCCGGGTGGATTCACCCTTTTTCTTCTAGAATATGTTTGAATTTAGAAGTGCTACTACTGGTGGAAAAAATACAGCGTTGGCTGCGGAGTCGTTCATTCGAGAATGACAAATGAATATCTGCAGACCAGTGGACAGGGAGGCAATAATCATATATGCATCATGCTTATAAAAGATAAATACCCGTGCTCTTCTCGAACGCGTCTTCCTGAACTTCCCTGGATTATCGTTTGTTGACAATCAGATCTTAACAAATGCTACAAAGTAATAATGCTACAGACTAATGAAGCTCATGTTCCAATATACGCGAGGCGGATTTGCCAGGAAACACTACTCGCCCACCTCATCAGTGATAACCACGGTTACACAACCTCCTACATTAAAGTTCGCTCGCATGTCAGCGACGTTCAGTTACCTCCGTTAGTTGGGCTCTAGCAGGTGGTTTATTTGTCAGCCCTTCCGATGTGTCATGTAATTGACAAAGTTGAGTTCCATTCACTTCTTTCGTTTTCCGACCCTCTTGCATTGTATGGACGTTCCCTCGGCAGTCGATGAACACAAGCAAATCTTACCATCGATTTCAGAGCTTCGGCGACTCCAGCCCATTCTTTACCAGATTCTGATGATTCGTTTACTTGACCTTCGTGCTTAAGTGGAATGGTAGAATTTTCTTTATGCCGCTTTCACCTAGTCCTTTCCTGAACGTCGGTCAAGTTTCCCCGAGCTTCCCCACTTTTTGCTTCCGGCGTCTACTGAGACAAGCGAGCAGCCGGACACAACCTAATTTTCTGATGAAGCGGAAGGAGTGGATCTCGGCCCCACATCCGCATGAACGGGGGCGTGTCATTGCTTGCTCGTATGGAAGCACGATGAGCTAGCAACAGATTCTGCAAGCAATGCCTAAACTATCTGATTTACTAGCAAGACCCTTAATCGGTTAAGGGAACTCTTTGTACCCCATGGATGGCCACGATGAGATAAAATACCATTCCACTGATGGTAGATGCACGGTTAATTTTCACGATGGAGACAGTAAACAAGCGGGTGGCCTCCCGTTACAACGACACAGTGATTTCTGTTGACCGTCAAATAGGTCCATGAAGTCAACGGACCATAACTCACCGGTTTCTGAGGTGAATGTGAGTTCCATGTCTGAATATGTTGTCCTTGTCGCTTCCCAACTCATCAGCTGACACCGGTTACAAGTCAGCAATGATCTATCGCTTCACTTTTCATCTCGTGACCGCAGGCCCTCTGCTGAAATAAGTCGTACGTCTCGACGCACCCTGCGTGTGCCGCCTGTCGACATTCGGCGATAG
>NW_008752031.1:435924-471802 GCF_000715545.1 Opisthorchis viverrini | reverse complement strand
CTCCTTGCCTCACTCTGTCCGTTTTCCTTAATTCCGGTGTCATTTGTGTTCTTATTCAGGCTGACGTTTCCCACGCGTATCAAATCGTGAGGAAAAACAACGCTCCAGCGGAGAATATAATTACCTTCGCCTACGGCGATATTGCAAACAATCCCAAGTAAACATCACGTATAAGTTTTCCTAATCGATGACAACTGCAATGTCCAAAACGCGTTTCGCTGGTTGACTTTGAAGCGTCTCATTTTTGAGCCATATTTCTTGTAGATATAAATCATGAATAAAATGTGGGTGCGGATGATTAATAACCTGTTTGCATCACGTGAGATATGTAATCTATTTTCTCTTCTTTGTCGACCGAAATCGCCACAGAACCCCGATAAACTCAGCACAATCGATGCCAGGTCAAATTGCAGCATCGTGGTATATCCTCGCTGGTGGTGATGATGAACATATGTCCTCGTTTAATTTTTCAGTAGTGTGTAATTAATCCTGTTGATTTCGTCGTTTGAGCGAATAATAGGCAGAGAGTCTAGTAAGCTTAACATTTTGTAATACGGTCGATTGGCAGCATAAGTAAAAGAAAACTGCTGAAGACATAGAATGTTTGATCTCGCCCGTGGGAGAGAGAAATCAGTTTAAATCTATTGCTGAATTGTAAAGGTACGTGAATGCACACTAGACATAAGGTCATAGAGAACTCTCAGACAGCCCATGATCGAGTTTATCCATCTGATTTTGGCCTATCAAGTAGGTTAGCGTTCTTACAAAAAAACATTAAAGTGCACGGGGAGCATCAGTGCACGAATGGCTTTCTCCGAGGAAATACCCTGTGATATCTCGAACGCTGCACCAACCAAACCAAGCAGCAGGTCCAGGAGGGCAAATTCGGCTAGAGAATATCGTGAATTAGACCATCCACTGTGATTCAGTTCAGTGCTGGTGAGTGGTGCTCACTTCAAGATAGCGGCTACTAAGGTGCTTCCAGGTACTCCAAGTTCAACTCAACTGCTAACACTGTGCTTGGCAAACAGACCAACAGTTTAATTCTTCATTTTTCATCACACAGCGATCATCGTGGAATTTATATGAGTGAAGATGGCTAGCAGATCCTAGATTTCAATCATCAAATAGGCTGAAAGTGGATGGTTACTCGAAATAGAATGAGTGTGGGGAACACTATTGTAGCAGGAATAATTGGTCATGCGTGTTCATCTGTTTTAGGATGTCACACGGGATAACTTCGTGAAAGTATTAAAAGGCGATGAGAAACTTGCAGCCAATAAGAAGAAGGTGCTGAAAAGGAGGGCTTTCGCGAAAGTGGATATTGTTGATGCACTTGCAGATCATAGCTAGAATTCGAGTGTTCCAGGTCAGACTATTGGGTTTGACGAAATGCATGTTTAGTGTTCTCCTAAGCACCTTGATACATTATCATTTGAATTGAAGCTCGCCGAAGTCAGTCAAAAAGATTTGCCTTTTGACTGAAACCCGTTTTCTTCAACGTCAGACAATGAGTTATTATTATATCATAGGCATAGGCAAGGTATACACCGTTTGGATTTGCAATTGCGGCGCAATCCGTAATCACCCATTATTTGTGCGCGTTTCCTGAGTAACCGGTGCCTATTTGGGGGGCTCTGGGATGGATTATTAATTATATATTCCCAGGTCCCGCACGCCCATTTGAGTTATAAGATTTTAGGAACACTGATTTATAAATCTTCCTCAAGAGCGTTATGCTAGTTTGTGTTCTGCTGTCATTAGGCTTTTCACTTTGTGCGCTGTGTTCTGTTTGTTCACCATTCCAATGCAGCGGTCTGGTAGCTGTTCATATAGGCCTTACTCTGAGGTCTCGCCAGTCCTAACGGTAGCTTGAAATGGGAAGTTCCCGCATTCACCCTACCAAATCACTCTGTTTGAAATACACACATTCCTGAACTCATCCGCAAATTAATAATGGGTCGGTATCACTATATATTGACTGTGGCCTTGAGTATGGGGGTTTCACTGCCTGTCACGGACATTATATCCTGTTGTAGCGAGCTAGTTTTCTGTATCGAAACATTTTCATACGGAATATTTCGTTCGTCAAATTCAAAAACATTTTTATTATTTGCCATACTGCGAGTCTAACAGTTTGTATTTGGGAAGTTGGCCTGTGTTCCACAAATTTACTAAAGGTTAGCTTGACTTTGATTTATTCCCTTCCATTTTGGGGCAATCTGCTTCATTTATTGCCTTAAACAGGTTCCTTTACGGATCTAATGCATAACTAACAGGCAAAGCGAATAAAAGCCTTTCTAATCCTTACCTAACCAAACCATGTAGTTTGTTGAGAAGGTGAAAGTAATAGTCTCAAAGGCTATAGACTCCCCTCCTTAATGAAGACATTTTTATCAAGGAAGGAGCAATTAGCCAAGCGGTTCCTGAAAATCAGCCGACAACCCAAAATAAATTCAGAACGATCCGACCAATATGACGTACTAAAACCTGAAGTCTGATTGAAAGCCAGCTAAATGTGGGGAAGGCGGACCGCCGGGTGGATTCACCCTTTTTCTTCTAGAATATGTTTGAATTTAGAAGTGCTACTACTGGTGGAAAAAATACGGCGTTGGCTGCGGAGTCGTTCATTCGAGAATGACAAATGAATATCTGCAGACCAGTGGACAGGGAGGCAATAATCATATATGCATCAATGCTTATAAAGATAAATACCCGTGCTCTTCTCGAACGCGTCTTCCTGAACTTCCCTGGATTATCGTTTGTTGACAATCAGATCTTAACAAATGCTACAAAGTAATAATGCTACAGACTAATGAAGCTCATGTTCCAATATACGCGAGGCGGATTTGCCAGGAAACACTACTCGCCCACCTCATCAGTGATAACCACGGTTACACAACCTCCTACATTAAAGTTCGCTCGCATGTCAGCGACGTTCAGTTACCTCCGTTAGTTGGGCTCTAGCAGGTGGTTTATTTGTCAGCCCTTCCGATGTGTCATGTAATTGACAAAGTTGAGTTCCATTCACTTCTTTCGTTTTCCGACCCTCTTGCATTGTATGGACGTTCCCTCGGCAGTCGATGAACACAAGCAAATCTTACCATCGATTTCAGAGCTTCGGCGACTCCAGCCCATTCTTTACCAGATTCTGATGATTCGTTTACTTGACCTTCGTGCTTAAGTGGAATGGTAGAATTTTCTTTATGCCGCTTTCACCTAGTCCTTTCCTGAACGTCGGTCAAGTTTCCCCGAGCTTCCCCACTTTTTGCTTCCGGCGTCTACTGAGACAAGCGAGCAGCCGGACACAACCTAATTTTCTGATGAAGCGGAAGGAGTGGATCTCGGCCCCACATCCGCATGAACGGGGGCGTGTCATTGCTTGCTCGTATGGAAGCACGATGAGCTAGCAACAGATTCTGCAAGCAATGCCTAAACTATCTGATTTACTAGCAAGACCCTTAATCGGTTAAGGAAACTCTTTGTACCCCATGGATGGCCACGATGAGATACAATACCATTCCACTGATGGTAGATGCACGGTTAATTTTCACGATGGAGACAGTAAACAAGCGGGTGGCCTCCCGTTACAACGACACAGTGATTTCTGTTGACCGTCAAATAGGTCCATGAAGTCAACGGACCATAACTCACCGGTTTCTGAGGTGAATGTGAGTTCCATGTCTGAATATGTTGTCCTTGTCGCTTCCCAACTCATCAGCTGACACCGGTTACAAGTCAGCAATGATCTATCGCTTCACTTTTCATCTCGTGACCGCAGGCCCTCTGCTGAAATAAGTCGTACGTCTCGACGCACCCTGCGTGTGCCGCCTGTCGACATTCGGCGATAGGATTCCGCTTTCCCTGGCGATGTATCCCGGCAGTACAACACTGAAATCAGTGGCGTCCCGGAAAATCATTAGAGCTTCATAAAGTATCAGCAGAGCATTGTGACTGGGAAACGTTTCAAACTCCAAGTACTCCTCTGCGTTTCCAATGCTTCTAACATCCAACAATTTGGCCGCCTTCTGTTACACAGGATCCTGCCGATGAAGTTGCCTTCCAGAATCCAGTCAGTCGACGAGGCTGATTACACAAATCATGAACTTGGGGGCCCAATTTTCATATGTGGTCTTGACAGCCGATCAGACACTGGCTGGCCAATTTCTGGCAGATGGTGGATCCCGAAACCGTAATATGGCGACCTGGATGCCCAGTGCGTGAGCATTCCACGAGGATCAATGGTGACCAAGGTCTACTCCAGTAGTTTGTGATCGATTTCGGCATGTGATCTCTCTCCAAGCAGGTATGAACCCCACCTATCCCAATAGTCGAATACTTCTGTTTAGCATCCCTCGGGACACGACTGGCATATTCGATAACTCCATTCCCCTGCTTGATTATTGTGCGGAGACTTAAATGATCACGGTTTGTTGCAAATGTTAAAATCTCTCCTACACGGTGCAGGTTTATTGTCAGTTGCCAATTTAACATCCGCGCTTTAACATGCTGGAAATCCTCATGTGCTTCACTGCTCTATTTAAATTTCCGAATTTCCCAAGAAAGCCGTGTTGATATCCTTAACCAACAGGCTGTAGTATACTGCCCATCCGAGAAACTGGTGTAGAGGCCGCTTTGAAATAGGGACAACACAATCCTCGATGTTTGTAAATTTGTCTGACAGTGGACTTACTACTCCGTGACCCAATTTATGTCCCAGCAGTGTCATCGAACCACGAGCAATGTGTGTCCTGGTTTCTTTTATCCGCTAGCCAGCCCCCCCGGATGTGCTCGAATACCATCTCCAAGTGAACTGCTTGCTCTGGTTCCAAATTGCTGTGCACATCGATGTCGTGTCCGTACACAGCAACATTCTGGAGTCCCTTCATTAAACGTAAAATCATGCATCGGAATGTGAATGCCCAAGATAAACCAAATGGCATTCGTCCTAATTGATATTTGGTGTCCTCAATCTTGAATGCCGTTTTCTCCCGATCCTCAGCCTTTATAGGCAGTTACCAGTCAAAAACAGTTAACTATCGGGGATGCTGTAGGAAATTCAAAATCTCCCCAAAAGTATGGACAGCTACTACTTGAATTACGGTCAGTTCATTTAAACGGCTCATTGAGTACACTGAAAATCGGTAAAATTTCATTCGATAATCAGCCACTACACACAAGACTAGCGCCCACCGTCTGCACTCATCTTAGTTCCCTCTCCGCCTCAAAGGTATATCAACCCCTGCATCAAACAAGCATATCTCCCAAGTCCCGACTATCTCGATAAGGGAGTTTCGCTATCGCCAACAGCAACTGGGCACGAAGCGTTAGCTGCACACCTGCGATGAACTGGTCGGACAGCGACCGATGACGCGCCACTCGATTTAGTTCCGGCAAGGCCCGTGAAGAGCACACTGCTTCTAAAATGTGTGGGATGTAGCAGAAATGGCTTACAGTCTATTTTCACAATTGTCACCGTGTTTTCGACACAGTTCGGATGACTTCAAAATTTCCTCCAAACCATGTGAGTCTAAATGCAACAAATGCGGTGAGGCAGCTACTGAATTTCAAGAACTTGTTGGGTGCCTGGAAACTTTCATTGCGTAGAGACTAAAACGAAGCCATGACATTAAAATCCATACAGTTGATTCACAGATGAGTTTTCATTGTACGGTATATTATGTAATGATGAAAGAAGGTTTTGGGATGGTTACTCGATGAACCTTATTGGGTGTTCGAACGGGGGAACAGAAGTCACCAACTTTAAAGTGAAATGCTTGGCCAACGAAAACGCCTGTGTCCAACTAGTGGGAAAACGTTAAGCCATTAAGCTTTTCTGAGCTTCTAGAGCTATGTGCCAAGAACATGTCTGTCATACTCTTGGGATACGTCAGATAATATTCACTGGGTATATTTCTTACTTGTCAGCGGGTTTGTAGTGTATCAGCGGGTCGATTTGTTAGGTCCGGCGAAGGGACTATATGTCCATTTTGGTATGGTATGGATATTCCCCCAAAACGCATAATGAAGTTTAGTGAAATTGATGCAGACGTGTTCTACAGTGCGGTGGAAGGATTGGAGATGCTGACTTAACTGCAAACAATTTAGCGTTGAATGGCTTAGTTGCAAGTCCCGGTGCAAGGCCAAATCCGAAATGTTGCTTTAAAATACTACTAAGGTCGGCTAGCTTACGAAAATTTACTTGTGGAGTGATGAGAGTGAGGATTCTTTGGTGTAGGAAATTTTTCTCAGAGGGGCCTTACGTCAGAGTATTTTAATCTAGCCTCTAAACATTTTCATTGAATATTGGTGAGGATTCAGTATGGTATTTTTGCATCTAAGCCAGAGTAAAGAAAATTTGGTGGTCTTACTCTAAATTTTCTGGAACTTGGATAAATTTTGTCACCTTGGAGCCACGAAAGAACGACATGTGAGAAAAACACAAGTTGTGCATTACTCATCTTATACTATTACTTTCAGTTTCACGTGGCATTCGTGTTGAACCAGTTGTGGGATAGGGTATTCTGGTGGATTCCAGTTCCTTCGTGGGTAACGTCAATAGAGAATTCGAATAGGTTGGTTAGCGTGCCCGAATCGTCTACGGAAAGCGAACTTCAACTATCGCACTTAACATTCCAGTCTCGACAAATGAGCGGGTTTACTAACAGGCGTAAGTAAGAGTCAATGGTGCTGTGTCCAAATCCAGTAGGTCGTAGGCGAAGTAAACACTAACGGAGGTGCAATATTCTGTGGATTACAAATCACGCTTGCCAATGTTGAGCTTTAGCAAGAAAACATATTGAGGGAGGTATGTCCATTAAGGAATTGTGCGGCCACGCTAGCGCCGCAGGTGATATGGGTGAACCATTTCAGTCAATGATATTTATTGAGCGCATAGTTATGCAATATTCATAAAACCCATAGTTTTCTAAAATAACTGATACTTTTCCGATGTCTATATTTGAATTCTTGTCGCCCGATGAGCTTACCGAATGATAGTACAAGGCCTTCTGTTGTCGATATGGTTAGACTACAACTTGAATCGAAAAGCAAACGATGCTGGCTTGTTGTTAATTTGCTTCTGGTCGCATTTTGTCCATGGAATCGTAATATCCCACCCTTGCCGATTTCTGTCCATACAGCCAGCCAGCCATCCGGTTGTCGTCCAGCCACCACACGTACTTTAGGGTGTAGGATAAGAATAAAACATCTTTAGCAACAATCTTATGAAACTAACATCTGTACCACTCAGAAAAACATCTCCTTTACCCGTGTATTTAGACACAATATCCACGACGCAGACTTGGATGGTTGTAGAATACGACAAAGGGAACTCTCCGTTAACACGAATTGCAGAATCATCTGAGTGCATTCTGCTGCTGCAGTATTAAGAAACGCTTGCCAAGACAGGTCGGATTAAAACAGGTTAGTTCATCATTCTACGATCGTTGAAGCTAGGTAAACGCCGCGATGCTTTCGTTTCGATCACATGAAAGTATTTCGACTTAAATAAATATATACTCAGTACACTACAGATGATTTCGCTGAAATCTCTTCGACAGCCCCCGACTGGTGTTGCCATTCTTAGGGCTCTTCACAGTGTGTGGCCCGGGTCTTCCGTTCAGACGTTTGTAAAACAGAGTTCCTGCTGTAAACGATCAACATAATCGATTTATCATTAGAAATTAAATTGCGACGAATATGTGACTAGCGGATAGCGCGATCCATGTAAACAACAAAATGAACGTAGACGAAGAAAACCAAAATTAAGAAACCCATCGGTCAACACCAGTCCGAATCATTCAGCGGAACTATGAGTTGTATGTCAAACAAAATCAACAGCTATCAAACAACTAGTTGACCATTTTACATTTTCCTAGCCGAACTTGGCATGTTTTTGCCTCGAACATGTGCTGAGAGTATCCGATTATTTAATATCCGCAACTTGAATTGCGTGCGAATTGTAATGATATTACTAATAATAATAATAATAATAATGCTTATTCTAAACTTGTGGGTGGCATACCGTCCGGCATGACCATGTGTTTACAGTCAGACAGAGGCATGCCTGGGGGTTTATGGGTAGTGGTATTGCGCGAAATGAGGACAATGTCATGAACAGTGGGAAGTATTCGATGAAGTAACAATGATAGTTTTCTTTTGCAACTTGTAAGGAACAGAGAGCATGAGGTCCGACTAATCCAATGACTCAGTTGGAATACATGAAGTAAAACCGGAAAACCATTGCTGGCCATGAGTGACCTTGGGTGGATGGGTAAGTGACCGGAGCAAGATGGAGATANAATAATAATAATAATAATAATAATAATGCTTATTCTAAACTTGTGGGTGGCATACCGTCCGGCATGACCATGTGTTTACAGTCAGACAGAGGCATGCCTGGGGGTTTATGGGTAGTGGTATTGCGCGAAATGAGGACAATGTCATGAACAGTGGGAAGTATTCGATGAAGTAACAATGATAGTTTTCTTTTGCAACTTGTAAGGAACAGAGAGCATGAGGTCCGACTAATCCAATGACTCAGTTGGAATACATGAAGTAAAACCGGAAAACCATTGCTGGCCATGAGTGACCTTGGGTGGATGGGTAAGTGGCCGGAGTCACATCGAGCAAGATGGAGATATTCATGTTCAGGTTTAGTTGAAGGTTCAATTGCCCGGAATTTATGGTATGTATGGCGATGGGGCGAAGAAAGCTACCCACCGGGAATCTATTAGGTTTGTGGTACAAAGTTTAACCAAAGAAGGATATGATTGGCCATTATGATCACTTTGTTCAATAACTGATCAGTTGCGCAAACTTACTACAACAATGTGAGCACATGAGTAATTTATGGTGTTTTCTAGGACAAATGTGCCTTATTTCTTTGAGCGTCCATGCGCTTGGGACAATACTGAGCAGCAAACTGTGTCTACAAAATGGTGCAACGTAGTGGCGGGCTTCATCAGTATCCTTACTGAAAACACTGGTTCAAGAGGACATTAATACGGTTCTTTGTATTATAAGTCATAGTGAAAATGTATATTCGGCAACTTTGTGTTTTTGGAGCGCGTCCGGATAATGCTATACAAACTAACTGGACTCAAAATGGAAACCTCTCAGATGCTGTGTAAATCGATAGTTTTATGACGCTTCGGGTTAATCTATGTGAGTGACGCCGGAGGTTACGCAAAGCTTTAAATGAAGAAATCTACTCTTCCCTTTGGTTTCAGCTTACATAAAAATGCGAGGACTCGAAAATCACTGGATGGATCTTTCAAAGCACCAGATAGTAGACCGGAATTTTATCACTTTCCGCAACCTTTATTCTCAATTTTTCTACTCGGGGTGCGCGTAGCAACAATGCCTGTTATCAAGTTTTGATCACGAACTGATGATAAAATCTCAAAAGCCATACCTGCTGAATGTAGTATTAATGCACCAAAAGCTTTTCTCGGTTTATTGAAAATGGACTTGATAATTCGGAAGTTTGACATGAACAAGTTAGCCTGTTTGGTCTGTGGACGTCCGGAAGCGAATTCGATCGATGTGTTTTCATTAGCAATTTAATGTTCATGGCTTTGTGCAAAAAGTGAACCTGTTAACAACGGGGCGAACCAAGTGACTCTTTCGCCGACCCTGGTGCCGCTGCTGGTTGCCCACAGGCTTAAAGCGGAATGGCACATCCAGGACGATGACTCCGACAAATGTCCCGTGTGTATGCTGAAGAGGTCTAGAGAATAAAATCTCTGTCTTCGATAAGTAAGACCACTTCACTTACATTCAGAGCGAAGGAACACCAAATAAATCAGGTGTAAGCAAGACCGGATTCCTGGAACGTATTCTGTGATGCTCAAAATCTGATTAGACCCTCAAACCGCCCGAAAATCGCGTTATGAAATAACATCAGGAAAGCCAGAAGAGCCGGTTGCCTATTGGACGCAGAGACATTCGGTTAGTCCCCCAAAGACAGACGATGATGAGTGTCCACCCAGGACCGATCCGAAAGCCGGGATTCAAGGTCTAATGTGCGCAATGTTTTATTTCTTATTGCTTCTCATCTGTGAGCCCTTTTCCGACATTAAGGTGCTGATGAGAAGGCAATTCCTCAAATTTGAACGGTCAAAAACCAGGCTACTGAACGCGTACGGTAGTGAAGATCCGGCGTTTTTTTCAATTTACATTGGACTACCGCGATTGAATGAAAGTTTGTATAAGAATATGCTTTATATTTGAGTCATCATGATCAGTAAAGCCAGAATCGGTCATGAAACTGGCCAGTGCCTTCCTCGTAAACGTTTGAGGGTATTACTAACTGATCTCGATTGTATAGCCGGCAGTTCAGTGTTAATTGGAACTCAGTTACTTAATCCGATATGCTCGCTGACAACATCTCAAGGAAGTCATAACTGACATTCCTAACGCGTCCAAGGGGTGCACCTTTCCAAAAAGGCGAGATACGACGCTGGGTGTTTGTGCATTTGAAGAATCGGCTAGGAACTGCGTATACAAAGTGCAGTGTAACCACTGTACAAAGTTTCATGTAGGTTTGCAGACATCCGGGGAATTGCACATCACAATCCGTGAGCATACGCGTTCTATTAATCAACCACCGGGAAACGTAGATGAATACCAGGCGACAGTCAGCAATTTGGCAATGACAGGTTGTGCACTAGACACTGGATTAGGGAACATTTGGAAAATGTGGACTTCTTGAAACGGGGTTTACTATTCACACCACAGCTACCGGTGGTCGAGGCGGTGAAACTCGCCAAGCATCCCGGCGTAAATATAATAGGGTGATTATAAATTGCGAATGTGTGGAAAGCTGTCTAAGATTAGCCGAGATGACACATGGCGGTGTGCCGGTATCAGCGAAATGGTCTGGGTCTAGGAGTAGAAAATCCAAGTCGAGTTGAATCCAATTTACAACCCCAAAACCCCATCCCCAAACAAATGTTGGCAGCTTTGATGAACACAGGTGAACAAAATCTGTGAACGGACCTAAAAGGAACTTACCATCAAGGTGTCACAGACTGAAAATGAAATATCCGCGTTCAAAATGCAGCAAAATTCTCCCCACTAACCAATCTATTGTACAGGTTAGTCATCCTCACTAACCAACAAACAATATCAGATTGAACACACAACACCGATCAAGTCGGTTAGTAATAAGGAATCTCACGTATCGGTTCCCTTACTGCCATAAAACCCAATCAGCCCACCCACCCACTCACATCACCTGTCGAAGCTTGTGCGCCGAAAGTGAAAAGTTGTCCAAAAACAAATCCATTGATTGTGTAACAAACCATTCCGGAACGATGAATTCAAAATCGGTCGCAAACATTTTCCAAATGATCTGTCAATAAACATACTTGCAGCTTCTGAGGACCAGGATTCATGGCGGTGTAAGCTTCATGGCGGGTATTAAATGTTGTCAGCAATTCAAATTGTTGGGTATTCAAAAAGTCGCCGGGTTGACTCTTCCTGGAGCTTAATGAAACGCGGTAGTTGCGAGCCATTCTCAGCTTGACGGTGGAAACTACTTCGACTGATTTTACGAAATCTCAATTGGAACTCTCTCATCCTTCCCATAATTCTGGCAATCCATAATCAGATCAGAGGATGAATGGTTTTATAAGATGGCTGAAACTCCCTTCTGATAAGTCCTCAATCGAGGAGCCTGTCAATACTAATTGACCACGGGATTTGGATTCTCTGATTGATGATGATTGACGCTATATGCGGTCTAACTGAGAGTTCAATGCACTGCTAATCAGCAGTTCTTGGCCCAACTTTTACCTGGTTGCTCAGTGGGCGAATTAAGAAATGACTACCAGACTGATCTAGTGGAGGCTTTCTCTAATAAAATACAACAGATTATTTAAATCACAGCTTTGAACTTTTCCGCATCCGTCCTAAGAATTTGAGCATAAAAAGGTTCTTTCGAAAACTTCAGAACATCAGAAGTCTCGGAATGCATGACATCCCCTGATTTGGTACACCAGAATGTCGTCAATGAACCAGCTCTCGGGATTTCTATCTTCCGAATTCCAACAGCCAGTTGAATTCGGAAATTGTTTACGTTTAACATCATGCTACTAGTTATATTAGTAAAAAGATCACCACAATACCAAATCAGGAGGATTGCCTTATGCGCCTGGATGTTTAAATATCAGTACGATGCAGCTGTTGAAGAAGGGGAAATTGAACCCAATGGCCAACGGTTGAACGACCAAACGCTTGCTCGTCCACATCCGCCGTCAACGACGGGGACGCGTCGTGGGATGGAAATCCTTTTTATCCCCAGCACATTTTGTGACTTCGTCGTTCATCTGGCCTGCTCTGGTGTGCTCAATCATTTATTGACATTAATCGGTCAGGATTATATATTATTTTAGTGTTTATTCGATGGATTTGAATCGAACAAAGTTTTTACTTGTACTCCAGTCTCGTAAATGAACAAACGAGCAAATGTTCACGGCCTCCTTTGAGGAACCAACCTCAATATAAGCTCCTTTCTGCCGAAACACAGCTTATGCGTCGTCCAATTTAAACACGCCCAACCAAGGACCCAAGGAAATGGAGAATTACAAGAGTGCTCAGCCTGACGGTTAGTTAACAGCCGTTTCACTGTCATTGGCATAGGAAACGCTATCACCTCCTCAAACTTTGATTGACTGACAGATCAGCAACCAGGTGATCAATAACATGTAAAGTCACCTAAGTTGGCACTCTCTCGACATATTTTCAGTGCTTGTACAGATCAGAAAAAGTGCATTCCATAGGTGCTTGTATCGACATGTGCGCTCTGTCCAATTGCTTTCAAAAGATTCAAGATTTGCTGTGCGGTATTAACTTCGGTTCACCAGGGTGATCCTCGCAGCACTACATTTGAACATAATCTGCTTCAATTCAATGTAACAAATAGCAGTTTTAATACTGGGAACATAACAATACTAGTAATACTTCAGCCGCAGCACCGTTTTGGTATGCAGCCACCATATTGCCCGAGGGAAGCACAAGGGCTGAGCAATCGCCGATTAGCCCAAGTCTGCACTGGACTAGTGGAGATGCCGAGGCTGGCGTCGAAACCCGGTCTTGATTTCGAGCATTTACCATCCAATCATTTTGACCTTCTAAGACTAAATGAGCTTCCGCATGCCGCTTCCTTTTGCACGGCAGAAGATCAACCTTTTTCCTGGAGTTGAAATGACAACAAGAACGCGAGTGATGCCGGATAAAAGCCATATCTTGCTGCGTCTTAAACGTGGTTTAGATTCAAAGAAAACTTGTAAAAATCTGTGAGCAATGCAGGAGGTTTGTGGGCTACAAATAAATACAGACAAATTTTATCACTTTACACAAAAGGTTTCAATGTTCAATGCGACCTTGAATGAGTGACTACGTGGTTACTGCTCGCCCAGATGTCCAGTCATTTATTATTATTTATTCGTTCAATTTTGGCCACCTTTCTGGAAGACACTGCAAGTTTATACGTGGATTCATCGTTCTGTGAATTTGATGAGAGCTTTTGTTTGGAGCGCCGGGTACCGGAACATCAAATGCACTACCTGCAATGCTTGAGTAGGTGAATAATTGGACCAATCTGGGTTTTCAGTTTCGGATGTCATCTAGTTTTCGGAAATTTCCGTAACTGCATCGGTGACTCTTGCGAGTTAATTTATCGCGGAGCGTTGCATGTACCAAATTTTTCATGTGGCATTGGTCAGGTACAAGCGCTTTCATTATCGATTTTGGGGCAGTTAATTTTTGAGAACATCATGTGCAAATTAGCAACATAAACTAAACTTACGTACCACACTGTTTTTCGTACATCAGACTCCCCTTAAATTAACGTGAGCTTTGTAACAATTGACGAAATCCTCTCTCTCCTGCCCAATACATTATACAGTAGTTCGGCAGTGAAACGGATGACAAAGTTTAGTGCCTAGACAGACTTTGGTGGCGACGTGAATTACGAACCATCCTGAATATGAACAAGGTTTATTTGGTGAGGGGGCATGTTCAAACCAAAGTCGACATTTATGCTACCAGTCGAGAAACGCACAAAGGTCACTTTCGCCTCAATCCCTTATCAGCTTACAAAATGCAGGAATGAAAATCCTATTTTTCAGAATCATACTCATTCAGTTGACAATTTAATCATTTGTCCACTGCTCAGAAGGCACTGCGTTCCACGCTGACATGGCACGAACCAGCAGGAACGTGAACATATTCCCGTACAAGAGAGATATTATACATTCCAGAAGGGATTGGTAAACAATCGGTAGATTTTATTTGGACAACGCTCCGCTTTTGACACAAAAGCTTCATTAGGCTAAGTGAGCTGGTCGCCAAATTGGCTACGATATAAGACAGGCGGGCAAATCATCGGTGAGCACCTCCGTATCGTCACACTAGTTCAGCGTTGAGTGGGAAGAAAGGCGCTTGTCGGTTACTATGGTTGACAACAACTGACTTTGGTGAATTAGAGGAGTTTTAAATAAATTGAGATTGCGTTTGGTTCGTTAATCTTCCACTTTCTGGGAATGATTCACCTCGGTTTCCATTGGTAGAATTTCCTTGGTCTTTGTGGGGTTGGGAGTGCTCTCGGAATTTAGTTTGAGCCGGTGGGTTGAGGTCGAGTGGAACTCAGATGATCACTACTGTTGCATCTGATGACCGCACACCAGCACGTGTCAGCTTGACTGCTCTAAAACCGTTCTCCCCAGGCTTGCCAGTTTCACGCATTTCATTCTTTAACACTGGGATGCCTACCGAATTACCCACCTGGGTCAATGTGACGTGGACCGTGGTCCTCGCCTCAAAACCTCAGCACTTATAAATCATTTTTGTGTCCCGCATCCAGTGCGTGTTCCGCAATCGCTGAGTCTTCCAGTAACGCATGATATTCATCTGCGTTTCTTGGCGGCCTGTCTTTTTCAACTACTCTCTCCGATTCTGATATGAAGTGCCTTGGCCGTCTGTCTTATATAGACATTGGTGCAGTCGTTACACTTAATTTTGTAGACGAAATCCCAGTTAATGTTTGCCGGGCGGCAATGCTCTAACTGCCTCGGTGCAGAGCGCAATATTTTCCTTCTGTGGGAAGTCACTATTGTTTAGCCTTGTTTAGAATTCTTCGAATGGCCTCGGATGTCTCTTGTTTATATGGAATAACAGCGATCTCGATCTGGTCTCTGTTGGGAGTATTGGAGATTTCATTGCTAATCCTTGTTCTTGAGTATAAACCACTGTGTCAACAAACGAAATGGGTGAGACTCACTCATGCTTCTGCAACTACCGCTATTTTATCAGCCGTAAGCTGTGTCCGTTCTGAAGACATGGTGTTCGCTGATAACTCTCAGTTGGCTATTACGACAGAGCCCCATTTTGGCAAATATGAACATGCCGATTTCACATCGAAACCTACAAGGATGTCATCTGATTAAACAGTTAGCACTAGATTTCCCGGTGAAGCGCTTTAAAATACCGGTCAACAGTCTGGCCGGTTCATCCGGTAAATAACCGATTACATCTGCTTTCTGTCTAGCTGGAACATTTAGTTTATGGATATTCGGGAGGCCGTAAATTCGGAAGGAGATCGACCACCTGGTCCAATCACACACTGGAAGAAAACTCGATGATGGACGTGCGAATTGCGACACTTTCATCCTGGTTGCGGCAACCCAGCATCTAGCAAGAACCCACTGAATTGCCACAGTGAGAGGACAGCGCTTGATACGAGGCGGTATCTAGTCAGTTCCAAGCGCACATCATTACGACTTACTCGGAAAAAACGACCGTTTTATGTTACCGGACCCACGCAGCATGCGAGTACTTGTCGTCGACTGATTATCCAGTTGGTATTCGCCGAAGTCCCGTTCACTGTGATCATTTTCAGGTTTTATTATTGCAATCGATCTGTTATTTAACATAATCGAATTCGATTCCTGCAGGTGATCCGATGGCTACAACATGGTCAATCAATAAACTAATTGATTTGAGTTTCTCCTCAGTTAACGAAAGCATAGGATTCCGACTCTCTTGAGACGGGGCGTTTTAATTGCTCGCGCGTTCGACAACAAAATTAGGGAAAGATTCAGTCCCCAGGTTTTGATAGTGTAATGAATTTTCGAATATTTATGGAGATTTCTTCTTGTGAGTAAAAGCATTTCATGCCAAATGTTCGGAAGATCCGCAAGACCATTTCACCCTTACGGGATTCATTAGCGGTGTTCATCTCAAGAAATTCCAGGTAGCTTCGAACCGGACCCGTGACAGTCCAACGTTTGACCGTTGAGACCCGACCGGCGCATCGGTAGTGTGATTAGCTCTCAAAACATAAACAATTTGTCACACTATTTTAATTCGACCACCTAAACAACCGACGAAGGTTCGGTATTCCGAAAAAGGTGTATCACGTGNCTTTCTTAGGCATATTTTTGGAGTAGAATATTTCGACAACCAGTCTCACTTGCACTAAAATTCGGTTTTGACTGGATTCCCAATAACGGCGAAAACTCTAGTGGGCTGTCCAAGAGTTTTCAACAAACTTACCAGTAACGTATGACGCCTAAACATCAGCGTATTGCGTAAATCGAATATCGGAGCAACCGAAATACTAAACAGGCTTGTGAACCACACCTAGTTGAAGCGTACCATCACAAACAGGCCATTCAACCGGACAAATCTGAGTCTCCATTTAAAAACCGAATCCATGTGGAAATGAGCGAAATTCTCAAAATCTGTCCAAGTTCGGTTAGTATATTGGGTAGATGGAAACTTGTGGACCGATACCTAAGAATGACGAAACCGTTGGTGAGCAGTTGAAGGATTTTCAGCAAACTTGTTAGTGGTGTGACTTCCAGAATGAACAAGTCAACGCGCACTCTCCCAGGCCTAGCGAATTACTGGCGAGACATCAAGCATAATTTCGTTTGCTTGAAGTTTGACACAAACTTAATCGAGACGATGAACATCTGGATCATTAATTTCGGAGTGATTCAACGTTCTACGTGTTAGCATCCAGCGACACGTATACCGAATATCTGCAATCACCAGTTTGTAAATTATGTACCGGTGAAAGTAGGGAAGCCTTTCGCCGCGAAGGCGTTTATCAGAGAACATTAAGTGCACTTAGATAGGTGATAAACTCTTTCGTGCACCTTGTTTTTAGGAAAACCATTATCCGCCTTCGTGAAGGAGGCTTCTCGAAATTCTCCGGATATTCACAGACTATCATACAATTGTAATCAAGTGATACCCGCCGTAACCCAATTTTCCAATCAACCAGAAGATGCGGATATCGACCATGCATCACCGTGGCCGTTTGGTTGGTTGTATGCAAGCAGGATGTGCCAGCAAAATCTTTGACACCAATCGTCCGCTTCGGTCGCCCGTCACCGCTTAATCGGGGACTGCGCCTATCTGTTGAGCCCCAAGAAGGGCACAACCGGTCGTTGGCTGTCGACAAATTCCCAGCCACCTTGTGAAAAGCGCATTACAAATATATATGTACCACGATATATCTCGAATATCGTAGCCACCGAAACGTGGGGCGGCCTGGTGCAGCAAATTCAGTTGCTCGGGAACGTCAAAAACGAGAGATGTAGTTGGTTTCAGGGTATCTCTCAAAAAAACAAATTAGTCAACAAATGATTGCATATTCGTCAGCCTTTGAGCTGCTCGGTCTCAAGGCAAGGCCTTTTATGGGTTGGGATCACTTTCTGCATCCAATGTTTGGCCAGGATGTGACGCATAACCACTCCGCTGATGGTCCCTGTTCGTTGATTTGACATGGATGCCGCGTCTACTCATTTCGACAGGTATATATTGATATCCACCGGTCCTCACAGGGGAGGGGAAGACGATTCCAACGGTTCAGATGTAGACGATTTTTGAGACAGCAGTCGGCTCCACGGGCTGTGTTGCCCCTGCCTTATCACCTTTCATTAGTTGGCAGCACTTGCATGACACCACATCATCCATCTCATCTCTCATCTTGGGCCACTAGGCCCTTGGCCGTAGTAAGTCGTGTGTCTTGGTCTAACCTCTGTGTGTGTCATCACGTGGCACTTGACAATCAGCTTCCGTCTCAAGACGCGCAGTGTCATGTGCAGCACAACCTCAGAATCGGTGGTGTTCCAAGAAATTATGCCAGATTCACTCTGCTTAACCCATCCGAGTAATTCAAAAACGGTTCCAATTACTTGTTTCCGTCTCAGATCTTAATACTTCTTCCATCTAACTCTGGGGGCTATGGATCACTTTCGTTATGAGAGCTTTGTCCAAGCAGGTGTGGTCCCAACATATCCATGGCAAAAACAATCGCTCAGCATAATTTCTCGCTCACCGAATACTTGTCCTCAGCGTTGGTCAAGAAAAGACTGGCTTAGTCGATAACACCATTCTTCTGCTTTAGGACTGTGCCGACACAATAATCACTGGCGTCCTCTGCAACCTTCAACAGATGTTCGACCCTGGGAAGTTTGAGGGTCGTCTACTTATCCGGCATCCACGCTTTGACAGGATGAAAATCCTCATGTGCTTCCTTGGTTCATTCGGATACTCGATTTTGCCCGAGCATGTCGTACAGTGGGCTGATCAGATGCTCTTGCTGCATGGTCCTGTCGCCTGGGCGCATTGAGTGCATTATTCTAGATGACGTATACATACGCCAGTTGGAACACACACGTGCTGCTTGATACGCTGTGCTGTATTTTGGATTTCAAGTTCGTCTGGCTATATCGGTATACGTGCGGAAACTATATCTCCCACCCTTCATAGATAAGATCACGACAAGCTCTTGCTAAATTCGTGCCGACGTTTGTAGCGTCACGTTTCTTCATACTAACGTTCTAACATTTCTCCCGTCCCAATTTTCTTTGCAACTCCAAATTGTTTCCACCACTCTCGCCAAACGCCTTCTGGTCTGAATGATATTCTACCAAAATTGTTCCATAAATGTGCTCCAGAATTTCCTTCAGTCAGGTCTCATTTGCTCAGTTTGTTCATCTCTTCTCGAAAACATGAATACATGCCAGAGGTGTGGCCATCCGTCTTGGGCCATAGTGGTGTCTGTTGATGCCCTGAAGATTTTCTGTGGCGCGGTGCTCTGCGCGTCAAGCCATAAATGCATTTTTATCCTTAATTCGTCCACCGGGAACGACTCTGTAAGCCGCCAAATTCTCACTTTTCGCATGATGTGATCATTGCCGTTCCCCCCAAGTTTCCGATTAGTCGCCGATTTGTCGATGAATTTATGTTTTTCTGGTCAAAAGTGACACATCCATCCAAACTCCTAGTCAGTGATGACAAATTTACCCTCCCGTCATCAGTTTTATAATTTCATGGCGTCATACTTTGTTAGCGTCGGTAGACATTTATTACGACCACCGCTAATAGTTACACCTGGAATAATACTTTCGCCCACGTGAAGATCACCTCCCATAGTTGTTGCGCAATACCTCATAACTACGAGCATTCACGTGTAATGAAAATAATTATTATCAGTCAATCATTCAGGAGCTGTACTGCGCCACTCAAAAATGCACGAGGGTTGCGATATTCCTCAATTTAAAACAGGGGCAGCCGAAATCCCAGGGTTGGGCCAGAAGCACGGAACCTCCAGCCAGTAAGTCTGCGCCTTATACACCGAACTATCTCGGGCTCTATAGTGACAATCTCTCACTCAAGTAGGAGGTATCTGACAGTTGTTCTATGGCCTCAGTTGTAAATCTAAAACCTCGGCAGGGTGGGGGGCTGGACCGTGGTGCGTGATTCACTCCTGCCTTTTTCGTAGCACAGCCAGTCCGGGCAAAACATGACATGTTAAGTTCCAAGCGAGTTGCTCATTTTTATGTCTTGTATTGTGCGAAGCGAAAGACAGCATTTACGTTAGTTAGCCTGCAGTCTCAGGAAACAGAATGCCAATTAATATTTAGCTAGTCCCGGGAATTTCGATTGGGTCAAATATCATACTCCTGCATACAGTGTTCTAGCCAACCTCGTGAGCAGCAACACTTGGGTGATTTATCCTTGAGACACAACTAAGACCACGAGTAATTTGCGCACTGCGAGGAATGAATTAACTCATCATTGAATAAAATTCTGAAATGCAGTTTAATTTACAATCCAGTTTATAGAGACAAATATACACGAGAAAATTATTTTGGTCAAGTGGAGTCACCCGGTAAGACTTAGTTAATGTGCAAATGAGAGTATTTGTATCAGGAACGTCGAATTCCTGAAGGTAACCCAAGGATTATCGGAACCAACTGAGAACCTAAAACTCAACTTAATTCTGAATAGGAAATCCAGTAAACATCCAGGCCGGTCAATCATTCAAACAACGCAGCAAAGTCCAATGAGTCCTCTATCACGACCGCATATGATCAGCGTCCAGGCATCTCACAGAAACAGGATCGATGTTGCTGGTGTTCACTGAACGCCATCAGTGTGTCGAGCTTAATGCCAGAAAGGGCCCTTCAAATTGCACTCGCACGGAAACGCTTGTTTGGAATAAATCAATTGTGTGCACTTATTGGGGAGTTCCTCCTGGAACCTGGCACATGAGTGGCGAAATCCCTTTGATATAACGGTGTCATTCCATTTATTTCACTCTGACATTTACATAACGACGAGGTATAGTTGAAGAGTTCCCCCAGTTGGCGGCTTTAATCAATCGTCAATTCTGTGTAACCGGAGTATTCGGATTGCCGTCTCAGTTGGGGTGTTGGCGGGATGCCCAGCCTATGATGTTTTGAATGCCCTAAGGTACCAGTGGATTGCCCGGATGAAACACGTTCCTCACGACAAAATGAAATGGTGCAACTGCTGCTCATATAAACTCATATCAAGAAAATTTAACGGGACGGGAATTCCATGATTCTCGGCTTGCTTATTGCCAATTCCTTCATTCCTTACCATTTAGCGAATGGCGACGAATTCCGTGCTGGTGTTATATAGTGGTCTGCCTCCACCCAGCTCCAAACATAATCTAGTTCAGTGCAGTGTAGGATTGTTTGTACAATGTAGTCTAAATTTCATTCCATCGCCGTCTGTGGGTTGACAGCTCTGGTAAAATGAAGAATGACTTCAATTACCGAATGAATTTGATACGTTAGTCTCAAGATAGACATCCGTGGAACGTGTGAGCAAACTGGCACACCGCATCTGCTCTGTGGCGTTGATTCCTCTTGGATTTCCTATCAAATTTGTTTCACTTGAGCATCACATTCTGAGCCTGTTCAATTTAACTCGGAACGGTGAGATTTCTAATGAGTTGCTGAAGCTTTTTCCGCGTACATATGGGTAGCAGGTCATCTCATTAAAAGTCATACAGATTGTGTCATGTATCAACCGTGTGCACACTCGGCCCTTTGTGTCGCGTGGCGTTTTATCGATCAGTTCCTAAGCATCTATTCTTCATCCCCTGGTGATCGGTCTCTCCGGTTTGCCGATTTCTGTGCGGTACTGCGCATCGATTTTATCCAAATCTTCTTTCGGGTAAGTGGATGAAGATTCTGGACGAGATGCATATGGCCTGGTGTCGGTCCCGTCCCGCACCACGCGCATGAGCATCAGGCAGTTTGTGAACATAATTCAACAACATCATGTGGACCCTTTCTTAAAAGGTCAACCGCCAAAACAGATAGTCCAAAAGACTCTTTACCAATCTGATCGGTAGACCAACTGTCTCCTAATAAACAACCTCAGCCAAGTGCCGATGAAGTTTTAAACCACCGAAGCATTAAAAATTTAAATTTGAGTAGCGTGTTTGAGCCGGCAGACGACAAAAAAACTGTTCTACATGGGTCGGCCACCTGGCTTATTTTTGCTCGTCCTGTGAATCTATCGTGTACTAATGCGTCAGATTTTTGTAGACGTCGTGATGGGTTCACAGGGCCTGAGAATCCGGACGGTTTTGCCTGAATGCTTTCGGATTCTTAACCGTATGATTTATGGATGACTTGCTTGATGGGAAAACACAACCCATGTTTTGTGACCATAGGAAAACACGGTAGTGACCAGCAGCAATTCATTTTATTTTGGCAAACTCACAAAATGCGACGCGTGTCGGTTAAGAACAGACGTTGTATACAGAGTCAATGAGCGTTTGAGCCATGTATCCGGCTTTGCATAGCGCCATCAAATGTGGTGTGTGATGGGCTACCTCGCGGACCTGAAAACAAATAACAGGATCTCAGCTAGGAAACCTGAATGTTCACAACGCATAGGAATGACTGAGGTTCCCACCTGTTGAGCACGGGTTTTTGATAATCACTAAGAATGCTTTCAAAAGATCACGAAAGTGCCTTCGTTCATGATTGATCCCAAAGTCCACCAACAGAATTCAGTATTTTAGAGACATTTCGAAGAGCTTTGATATAAACCCCCATGATGCTAGCTTAGACCATGCGAGATGTTTTAGTTGAGTAGCAGATGAGTGAAAATCTGTGAACTCTAGGAAACAAAATACGTAGTAAAACTATGTCCGGTTTTGCCCCACTTGTGACGCATTAGGCAGTCGCCGTTTCAGATTTTCTTTAAAAATCTTGTTCTACTTGAGACCGAATTGGACGGATTGGTTTTGTTGATAGTCCGATGAGGTTACGCAAGTTAGTCATTCGTACAGGGAATCGTTTATTTTCTTTTCGGTTAACCATCCACGGCCATTAGATCAAATCGCATTAAATCAGACGAACGAGTAGAACGCCTATGTTTTTCACCGGGCATCCTCTGTACAGAATATATTCCTTTGGTTCCTACTCCAGATTCTCCCTTGATCACAATTACCGTTGTGTGAAAATAATGGACATCAAACTTGTTGTTGATGTGTATTCGTAAGTCGTGCGTGTTTGCAGCTTCAATGAATCTCTAGTGAACACTCAGGTGAGATAAGCTGTGTACGAAGACAACACGTGATTAATCGATGCTCAGTCCAGCCATTTATGCAATCGGTTGCTCCGAATGGGGAGAATGGATAGCAACTGACCAAAAGCAAGTTCCTTTAATAAATCTTCGGTAGTTTGAAAAAGGGAAATCTTACACCACATAGCAAACACTTCATAAACGGAGAGAACCAACAATTTTGCGATGCGGTTATTGAAGGTGTTGAACGATTTCTGAAATCAATAGTCGTATGATATACTCCTCGGACAGATGTTACATTAACGAAGTGTGTTGCTGCGTGTTTGTCCTGGATCAATTTTAAATATCAAAATTACTCGCAGAATTGCGCATCTACGGAAACGTGTAAAAGAGCACAGTACCGTCAGTCCAGAAGGTCGGACCTTGGTAAGTACAACATCGCCAGCAGCGGGCATCCGTGACCTTTCAAGCAAACAACTTACAGGTGGAATCGAACGGGTTTCTGTAACAATGGCCGTTCTCGGCGTATAGAGAATAACCAGAGATTGAGTCAACAAACCTTTAGAGTGGTTGCCAAAACATTGGAACAGCGACACACAGTGAAAGTGAAACAAAGGGATCCATATGAACTGATCCGAGTTAATTAGTTATGGGTATCATACTGGGCTTGCCCTTCTATTGTTTTACCACACTGATGGTTCCAGCATTCTGTTATATGAGCGCCAATTTGATCGGTAGATGTTCTTCAATATTCAGCGTTTGGAACAAAATTTCAGCCACAATTGCTGGTCAAATTTTGATTCACTCTATTTCTCAGCAGCATTGAACTCACAGATCATTCTGTAACAAGGGACCACTTCATCAAGGCTGACCCGTGTCACTTCCAATCAAGGAACGCCAACGTGGCTCGCCAGTGGAGGTGGAAAACTGAACTTAAATCAACTGAACTGTACTGACCTGATCTGTACTGAACGAAACTGAACTGAACATAACTGAACTGAACTGAACTGGACTGAAATGAAATGAACTGAACTGAAATGAAATGAAATGAAATGAAATGAACTAATCTAGGCTGAGCTGAGAAGATCTGAACTGAACTGAACCAAACTGAACTTAAATGAAATTAACTGAACTGAACTGAACTGAACTGAACTGAACTGAACTGAACTGAACTGAACTGAACTGAACTGAACTGAACTGAACTGAACTGAACTGAACTGAACTGAACTGAACTGAACTGAACTGAACTGAACTGAACTGAACTGAACTGAACTGAACTGAACTGAACTGAACTGAACTGAACTGAACTGAACTGAACTGAACTGAACTGAACTGAACTGAACTGAACTGAACTGAACTGAACTGAACTGAACTGAACTGAACTGAACTGAACTGAACTGAACTGAACTGAACTGAACTGAACTGAACTGAACTGAACTGAACTGAACTGAACTGAACTGAACTGAACTGAACTGAACTGAACTGAACTGAACTGAACTGAACTGAACTGAACTGAACTGAACTGAACTGAACTGAACTGAACTGAACTGAACTGAACTGAACTGATCTGATCTGAACTGAACTGATCTGAACTGTTCTGATCTGAACTAAAGTCAAGTAGAACATAAGGTTGACAGAAACTCGGGACTGCGCCTACTTAATGAGCTTAATAAAGTCGTGGGCTATCGGAGGGTTTTTGCAAGCTTGCGAGCTGCTGTCAATCTTGGTATGCACATATGCACATGCCAGATAATAGGAAATCCTACCTAATAACATCTCATACTTTTTTTTAAATTCCGAACTGCCCAAATCACTTTCTGCCATTCATGAGTCGCCTTTGTGATAACGAATTAAGATATTACCCTGCTCTGGAAACAGCTCACAAACTGATGAACTAAGGAACTAAGAATAGAACTAAGAATAGAACGAATATGCTAGTGATGAGAGTACCGGATTTGCCCCGAAAGTTCCAACCGTAAAGGTCGTTTGTTTGTGGTTTATTTGGACGTAGTTTTGGGAACATGGCTCGACTTACGTGACGCCAGGGGTGAATGCATTTGCCAGTAATGTATGCAAGCCCATGTTTCCGTATCTCAGGAGGTCAACTTACCTGCTGAATTGTGAAGCAGTGCTTCCGGAATTGATCGAATACTGTCTGAAAACACACGAGCTCGTCCGTTTTAGACAAGCCCTTGAGAGGTGGCTTATGGTGGGTCGTCACGACCCTGACGATGTCGCGAAACGTCTCCATGACGATGTGGCCAAGCTGAAAGAAGCGGGAAGAATGGTTATGGGGGATTATTGGAAGAATATAGAAGGCTTCCAGCACACCAAACAAACCAAGTTGGATTTTTGGGTAGCACCATGAGACGACCGTTATAATGCAGGACTGAATACGGTTTATTTGCTCCCATGTTTTCGCAACACCTAGTCTCTACTACACAACACGAGTTTTAACTAAAGTCAACTTTCATCGTGCTTTCAGTTTTTGTTGGCGATTAGTGGAATAAGAAAAACAAAATACAAACCTGAATTGCACGGCGCAGCTTCCGCCAAGCGGCTTCCTGGTCTTGCTCCCTTGTGGCCTCCATTATACGTCGCGACTTTGAAAACAAATGCGCCTGCAAAGAGGGTTTTCTATGTACAGCATTCCGCTGCAACCAAAAAAAAGTGAAGGGGGGCGTTTACTATCAACAAGAGTTCTGACAGTGCTGACTGGAAGAATGGTCTCACTAGACTACTCATTATTAAGAAGAAACTACATAATACCACTCGGTTGCCCTTCCATCCTTCCATCCATCCATCCATCCATCCATTCATCTCTCTATCTATCTGTCTATCTATCTATCTATCTATCTATCTATCTATCTATCTATCTATCTATCTATCTATCTATCTATCTATCTATCTATCTATCTATCTATCTATCTATCTATCTATCTATCTATCTATCTATCTATCTATCTATCTATCTATCTATCTATCTATCTATCTATCTATCTATCTATCTATCTATCTATCTATCTATCTATCTATCTATCTATCTATCTATCTATCTATCTATCTATCTATCTATCTATCTATCTATCTATCTATCTATCTATCTATCTATCTATCTATCTATCTATCTATCTATCTATCTATCTATCTATCTATCTATCTATCTATCTATCTATCTATCTATCTATCTATCTATCTATCTATCTATCCATCGGATGAACGTCGTTGTTGGCAGTAATTGTTGTTTCCATCAAAAGAGAACCTTCTAATTGAGGTTACTGAGTCGGTCTTAATTAGCCATCTTTGGCGATACTAAATAGGATTTGTGGGCGTTTCTGCCTCTGAAGTGGCAACTTAATAGAGTGTTATTGGAATATGGAGTGGTTATTTGTTTATTTGAACATGTATCGAACATTGCGCTGAGCACATACTAGTATTGTCCCGTCATTCCGTTGCATGGGTAGATTATAATGACCTTGGAATTTTCCAACCGGGAGATTTCCTATCGCCTGAAATAAACAATAAATAGACACCTATCAGTGTATTATCACCTAAGATGGCATACTGGTCCATGCAACCTGCAACCGTAGCTTTACAACTTAGTACTCACTTGTTCATTTTGAAAAATCCGATTGGTCGGTGAACATTAATTCCACCGAATCACATGTCTTATCACCTAATTTTGCTCGTCCATGTCCGTGACGAAGTTCAAAACTACACTGATTAAATTTCTGCGAATTGTACCGAAACGCAGTATCCGACGGGTCGATGTGTATTTTGAATGTGTGCTTGGTTCAGCATATGCCTGAATCACGTAACGCAGGTGGCTAGTTCACTAACGGCGTCGTCACATAGTATAGTTTAACCTTGAATCGCATCACGATGAGTCCCTGAAGTGCTTCTATCGATCGTCTGTACCCATGTTATTTGACAATTCCAATTATTGCTGCCCAGCAGAAATTGCTTATTTGAATGAACATTTTGCCTTTCAGTGAAGCCAATCTAGGCTGAAAAACCGAGCACTAAACAGGTGTTTCCTCTTTATTGAGAGTGAGAAAAAGTGCGTATCTCACTCCAGTAGGGAACTGATAAAAGGTCTGCCACAAGGGACTCAGCTGCATTGTGATAGGCTTTCATTTAGACGGCACAAGTCCTCACTCGTCGTTCAATCACGGAAAACAACATAACCTGACCATGTATTGACTGGCTGCTTGAGTGTTAACTTTTCAGGTGTAAGTTTCAGTCGTCGTGGAAATTCATTCTTCCTCCGAGTTACTTGTGGTTGATTCATAAAGCTTTGACTTCCGTTTGCACGATAGCACGGGAACGAATTTTGCATACAGTACCAATGCCATTGCTTGGTTATCCGGAAAATGACACTAGCTGGGCTTGGATATCAAGATGCCTGGACTGGCAACCTTGCTGAACTTTGTCTATGGAATCTGAAATCAGCTATCTTCGAAATTGACCGCCACATTTTAAAGATGACGAATTGCAACTGTCATCTCATTCTCATAACAGTTTGGTTTTTCACAAGTAACGCAGCTGAATTTCTCCGTGACAGCGTGTGACTCACCATCTCACCGTACTTCATCGCGTGACTATCTGCTAACCTTTTTTTCACCTCCTCGTACTGTTGATCCAGGGTACGCCTTTTCAAGTCATGCTGCGCGTGAGGGAGAGTAAATGACAAAGGGAGGCTAGGTGAAGTATGCGGATTCGCTTACGCAATTTAAAGATTGATTTAATGTAGACAAAACAGGGAAACTATCACCAGAATGAAGACACCCGAGTTATTCAAACCTGACGATTCCCTGCGCGCGCTCGAATTCATTTAAAGTCCTACTCCAAAAAAGGAATTAAAATGGATGGGGAAAACTTGGTGCTGGACAACCACGATAATTCCGATGCCCCGGCAGCCCAAGACACTCACTCAGGCAATCTGAATCGAAAATGACAACAAGAAGTCTACCAAATCAAGGGCACAATTTCTAAAAAAATACCCGAACATGGTGGCACTCAGGCAGCCTACGTCTTAGGGGGCGAGGTACACCGTTGGCAACCAGACTTTTGATAGACTCTTTCATATCCCTATGCATACATTTTCATACCTCTGCAAAGTCAGATGTTTGCGTGGTCGGCAGGATAGTGAGAAACCTTATATACCAAACTAATGCTTTCCTTATTTTGGAGCCACCGTGCGGTCGTGATTGCTGAATTCGCATAAGCCTTTTTCATGCTTCAAACCAAGTTGGTATTGGCGCTGTTGGTGATGTTTGTGGATGTGGTGAGTAGTAATTTGCTAGCTGAAATGTTTATAAAAGATTTATAACCAATCTCACAAAGAGCGCTGTACCACTGAAAGAAATTACTGCTGGGATACAGGCCAACGTAGACACTTTCCCCAGCTCGATTCAAGTTAAACTAAACCGGAAATGACTACATGTGTTTGATCTGTATTCGGAGGTTGAATTTTGGAATGAGTGGACACGTTCACGTTGGCTGAACCGTTAAAGGCCGTGTTGCCGAAATTTTCCTTACCAGAATGTTTGTTGGATAGGCGTAAGCATCCACGTGCAAGACGGGTGGGGGATAAGATGAGAAACATACATCTGTGCGGCGCATAACAAACAAGTTCCAGAAGCGAAAACAAAACTTTGGCCTGAGTGTTCACAAATGTCATTAGTATTTGCAGACTCCAGAAGATACCTGGCCCCACTCTAATCCAAAGATATATATTTAATAAGAGATTATAGCTAACACATTAGGACTAAACAAAGAAGTTTTCTACGGTACCAAGTGGTCTACCACTGGCTCCTGACTTACACCGGATTATCCATCCAAAAATGATGGGTTTATCTGCAGCAGTTTTGCTAATACTTACGTATTCCGAATCACTGATCCAAGCGTACGCGTATTCGCTCGCTAGACACGCATCGATATCAATGTCGTCACAATGAATAGACCAGGATTTTTCATTTTCCTTGGCTGATGTTGTCACGTAGACTGCAAACAAAAGACAATATAGGTCACTATCAAACATGCGTAAAATAGTGAAGCAAATTATTGGCAAACTAATCCTGTGATTCTGCATGAAATCTGGAACTGACACAATTCTCAGAAGGTCTCTGACACCTCGTTGTCAGATTTCATGGTTTTCACGCCTCTTGGGACGAATCAGGTAGGAGAAGACCTCGACTTTCCGTATAACCTAATTCCTTCTTGAACACAGACTGCATGGGTTCCTTTGGGTCAGCTCGTAAAAACTGAAATCAGTACCTGAATGTATAATCTGTGTTTTAGTTGAATGCAGGCATCTAACCTGTTGTTTGAAGGATTGAACTGTACATTTTATAAAATTGCCACGATCCATTCATAATCTACAATGATGGTATCCAACTGCAATGGTGCTTGCTGGACAGGGACACCAAAATATCATAGGGGTTCTTCCGGGTTACGCAATGATTTCTTCCACCGATATGCAACTAATTCATCAGCAGAAGCGACAACAATCATTTAAGGCTGAATGTTGTGCAATCCTCGGCCAAAAGGTTGTTGCGTAGAGGCCGAAAGTACTTCCCAACAAGGATCACAAAGAAGACAAGAATGAAATAAGCTTGGAACTTTGTTTCGATTACTCAGGATCTCCAAGACAACCAGCCAAAAATTTAAGCTACTTACTTCCCACATTTCGAGGTAGAATATTTCGAAACAAAGAGCCAGAAAAGCAAGCCCCCACGTACAGCACCATTTTGTTGTACTTTTTTTTTGAATGCATGTGGGCGAGGATCCCGTTCAACTCCACGGCATGCAGCTGTCGCAACAAAAGGACGAACATTCTCGTGAGATGGCGATGGCCTAAGGATAAAAGCATGAACTAAGGATTTCGAACGCAGTCTCAGGATTTCCATTGTTCCCGTCTGGGTTTTGGAAAGCTAACAGTGTCTACGCCCTCGTACATCAAAAGGTGGAATAAAAGCTACGCACCGAATGGGTGTTCCAGCTGAACGACTGTTGAGTTTTTGGAAATACTGTTTTACAGAATCAGATGAAGGCGTTTTAATGCGTTTTGCTTAGTCTTTCTGGAGTCACTATTGAGTACCATGTTCAGTGCATTTTCGTACCCCGGTATATTAGAGCAAATATGTCCCCTGCAGTGTTGGTCAGCTATAATGTTGACAGTACTGTAAACCTCTCTTGAAAAGGGCACGCAAGGTCCATTATTAGAGTGAATAAACTATCAGTCACGGAGTCAGAAAAATAAATGTCCACTTCGAACGACTGATTGTTATGTCACTCAGAATGTCAATTTTACCGGCGTTTTCAAACATTTGTCACACTTCCCAGTCTATGGAGAGTATTTGAACCCTAATCAAATTCGCGAAATTCAGAGCTGTGTTCAAAGAACTGAAAACTTTCAAATGCGGTCTCACCACAAATAGACTGTAAGTGATTCAACAGGAACACTAATTCACACGACGGATGGATTTTTCCATTTGATAAATGTTGTCACTCGAAAAGTCAGTTATCAGTGGTGTGGATCCCTTGATTGAAGAATGACTGACGTTATGACCTGATCAAGTGCGGGCAAATGAGGCTGGTATTTAATATCCCGTGGCCTAACCTTTTCAATTGCACATATGCGCACTGCTGACCGATCATAATGAGGATGGAACCACTGTAAATTGCTTCCCGGGTTTTCCGCAGAGACTGGTTTCCCATACAGAAATAGGAAAACATTTTTGTGCTACCAATGATTTGCCCAGTTTCTCTAAATATAAAATGGAGCATGTTGTTTTGTCAGGAAGACTTTAGCTGACGATTTCGTCATGAGTGACCGTAAACGACCGGCTTTTTTGTTTACGGTAACTACGTTTGCTCAGAAGTCTAAATTGATCGACCCCGAAATCATGTGAGTTGAGCGACCTAATCTATTAAAACGAAATAATGACGCTAACATTCAGAGCATCTAGAGGAAGCCTACTAAGCTTGAATTGCTCGGGATATCGCTTTTGAGATACACGTCCGAAACTCGTAGCTTGTGTTCCATTTTTCGGTTGATGTGTAGGCCAATTTGACTTTACATTCCCTTTTATAAAAAATAATCCATTGTGCCAACATTTGTTTATCGAAGCCCTCCAAACCGTCCTTCATTCAGATTCCTATTGAAAACTCTAGTGAATACCAAAATTTACTAAACTTACTTCTTCTTCCAACAAGGTAATAAAGGAAACCCCACCATGCCCAGAATAGAAGATGAACACGTTGTCATCCGGACCACTGTAAGTAAGCAGAAATAATAAGTTGGTCTTGAAGAGCAGATTATTGAGTGGCGCAACCAAGGCACAGCAAAAAGCCGCAGAACTATGAAGATAGCAAACAATTCGGGCAGAATATTGATTTGTCCACGCTACTGGGTATAATCGGTAGTCAAATTAACTTTGATTGTTCTGCTTTTTGGAAGGCCACATGAATGCGGGAATGAAAATTGGATTTTTGGACGTCCGTTGGTTTATTGTTACATCACGTAGTATAGTAGCTCCTATGGTTTTGATTGCATGAAGTTGATTGAAGGCAGTTTTATACTCCAGTTGTTTTTATCGTCGTACCATTGGAAAGGTTACGCTCCCCTATTTGGAAATCATAATCTAGCTAGCATGACTATATCTGCGCATGAAAATATCTTAACAAAACAGAGCCGACCCTACATTTTCAACCGGGATATCCAGGGGGCCATATGTTTGTATGTGAAACTAATCTGGATAGGTTCTGATTGCTGGTCTTTGATCAGGAGGGCAACCGTCGAGCTCGACGTTTTTTATTTTGAAAATTATATATTTTAGGTGACATTCAACACAGTGCTATTGACACATTATTACTTTGCGGATGATTTCAGGAATGTGTGGTTTGTAGAGGGTAGGGTGAATGCGGGAACTCCCCACTTCAAGCTATTGTGTTCTTAACACCTTTAACTCAAATGGGCGTGCGGGTGCTGGGAATATATTTAATCATCCATCCCATGGCCTCCCCAACGAAGCATCGGTTACTCAGGAAACGCGCACAAATAATGGGTGATTACGGATTGCGCCGCAATTGCAAATCCAAACGATGTATACCTGACATATGAATGTGATATAATAATACCGCATAGTCTGAGATTGGAAAAAAACGGTTTTCACTCAAAGTTTGGCAAACTTTTTGACTGACTTCGGGGAGCTTCACTTCACATGGTAATGTATCAAGCTGCTTACGAGAATACAAACGCCTATTTCGTCAAACCCAAAAGTCTGACCTGGAACAGTAGGATTCTAGTTGCGATCTGCAAGTGCATCAACAATATCCACTTTCGCGAAAACTCACCTTTTGAGCACCTTCTTCTTATTGGCTGCAAGTTTCTCATCGCCTTTTAATACTTTCACGAAGTTATCCCGTGTGACATCCTAAAACAGATGAACACGCATGACCAATTATTCCTGCTACAATAATGTTCTCCACACTCATTCTATTCCCAGTAACCATCCACTTTCAGCCTAATAGATAATTGAAATCTAGGAGCTGCTCACCATCTTCACTCATATTAATTCCACGATGGTCGCTGTATGTTGAAAACTGATGAATTCGATTGTTGGTCTGTTTGCCAAGCAAAGTGTTAGCAGTTGAGTTGAACAAGAACTAGCATTACCTCGGTAGCCAATTAATATAATTAGCCGCTATCTTGAAGTGAGTACCACTCACCAGCACTGAACTGAATCACAGTGGATGGTCTAATTTACGATATTCTCTAGCTGAATTTGCTCTCTGGACGCGCTGCTTGGTTTGGTTGGTGCAGCGTTCAAGATACCGCAGAGTATTTCCGCGGAGAAAACTATTTGTGCACTGATGGTCGCCGTTTGCTTTCGTGGTTTTTTGTAAGAACGCTAACCTACTTGATAGGCCAAAAGCAGTGGGGTGGACTCGGTCATGAGTTGCCTGAGAGTTCTCCGTGACCTTATTACTAGAGTTTGTTCAAGTTCATTTACCATTCTGCAATATAGTGAATCTTATTAATCTCTCCTGCGGTTTGTATTCTGTTTTGTGACGTAGTGTCATTTTACTTGCACCTTGTGTTCCACGGTAACCGGATGCAGAAATTTATTTGTACCGACACTCGCACTTACTTTTCCACGATAGTCAATTTTCACACCTTGATAGATATCTTCGTGCACGTAGTCATGGAACACTTCACCTTTAAACGGATTTCTGGAATGAAAGAATGAAAAGTGGCAGAGGGTTTTTTGAGAGAAATTAACTCGTTGATCGGAAAGAAAAAAAACGAGAGGCTAATAAATTGTGTTGAAAGTTGGTTCCCGCGATTGCCTTGGAATAAATTTTAACGACGATTTGTGAACCCTCCGGCATACATTTGACTAACTAATAATCCTTTAGGCAGAAATCAGCAAGGTATCCTACAATGATCCTGATAGGAGGCACAACAAACAAAATGACAAACTTCGTGTGAAAAGGTAAATTTACATTAACACACCACCAGTAGTAGATGTTATGAGCATCTCCTTATCCAGTGCCCTTAAATGAAATTCGATCGGGCAATGAACGACTTAGGATTTTCAGAAACCGCGGGCGAGATCAAACATTCCATGTCTTCAGTAGGTTTCTTTTACTTATGCTGGCAATCGAATTTAGTAGAAAATGTTAAGCTTACTAGAATGTCTATTTAATATTCGCTCCAAACCATCGATTGCACTGATTGTATCGGGGTTCTGTGGCGTTTACAGTCGTGAAAACCCATGAAAAAAGAGGAAATACATCACATGAAGCAGGCAAGTTCCTAGACCTCCGCACCGAAATTTTATTCATGTTTTACATCTACGAGAAATATGGCTCAACAATGAGACGTTTCAAAGTCAAACAACAAAAAGCGTTTTAATTATTGTAGCTGTTATCGAATAGAAAAATTTATACGTGATATTTACTTGGGATTGTTTGCAATATCGTCGTAGGCGAAGGTAATTATATTCTCCGCTGGAACGTTATTTTTACGCACGATTTGATACGCGTGGAAAACATCGGCCTGAATGAGAACACAAATGACACGTGAATTAAGGAAAACGGGCAGAGTGAGGCATGGAGGACAACGAAGGCAAGCGGGGTGTGTAGGATAATCTTCACTTAGGGGAGTATCAGTTATCCCAATAGTATTGGGATGCATTATTCCGAGAACAGGGAGCATGATTCTAGTCCGGAAGGACTTGTGTGGACCACAGTTCCACATTCAGTCAAGAGTCAGGTTCTGTGTACCGGAGCTGTACAATCTTGGTGTCCCTTGACTAGATTGGTCATGACTTCGGCAACTACGATCACCAAATCACCAAGGATAACATCCTTGCTCTTGGAAGATATTCCCTGTAAAACCATTCTAAATGTCAACAAATCCTGAAAGAACCTCGTAGATTGTTCATGCGTGCTCGTTGACTGTATTGCCACTCGAAGTAAGAAGCTACCGTTTCTGGGTTTGTCAGAGAGAAGTTGGACCCCAGAGAGGCCTAACGGTTTGTGCGTCTCAATTACCCACTCAGCAGAGTATATACGACACTCACAGACCCTCCCCCACCACGTTGGTCCACGGGAATTTGTCCTTAAGGTTAAGGGTTTCACGTAATCCATATGAATTCGGTTTAAAAATTATGCTCCTCTAAATGCCTGCACAATCCACCACCAATTAAGGAATGTACATGTGTAAATGGGCCTTCGGGATGAATGCATTAATCGCGGACACTAAATGGCCTCCCTTCTATGTTCGGGTGTCCCAATGTACAGGCGCATAATACTGATTAAACAAGCGAAAACCCTGCTCTCTTTTTCAGGTTCCGCTCAGTGTCTAATGGGAGGTGAAGTTTGTTGAGAAACTTATGGAACCGATTTAAAAGCATGATATTTCATGAAGAAGCATTGAAGCTGAAGAAAATTTTTGAGAATGTTCTGATTTGAAAACCTATGCGCAAATGGGACCTCCTGTGCAATAGTTTATGTCTATATTTGCTAACAAAGGACTTCGAGATGAAGGACTTTCCGCATTACCGTGGTAGCATCACAGCCTGTTTTCTAGCATGGATTGCATGCTCACAAAGTGTATCTTGTCGCACCTGTCGTGAGTGATATCATCAAAGCGATGGCGATGTCCGCTGTTCACCGCAGTGCGCGTAAGCAAGAAAAGCTATTGATGAAGCCTTTCGTGCTTCTCTCTCAGATATTCGGTATTTGCACTTTCCTCATTCTGATGCCATAAATATCCATATAGTTCCTTTCCTATAACTGAGGGATCAGTTTGCCTCCCATTGTCGTCAGCTGCAACAACCGCGGTCAAGTCGGTTGCCACAGCTTTAAATTCTCATCTGTTTTTCTGTTACTTTATAATGCCTGCGCTATGGAACAAGTTGCCCAGCAGGTTTTTACCTGGGTTCACCATCACTTTATAATGAGGATTAAAATTCTCACAACGGTTGCACAACTGCACCACTTGCGTGTTTCAGCGCACTATCATTTGCATTATCCGGAAGCAAGTGCTGCTATTTTCAGTAATTTCGGCGTGGCTTCCGTTGTGAACTGAATGATTTCTGAGCCGAATTACGTCAATTCACGAAGAACTTAAAGACATGGTCATGACCAGGAAGCAGAATTGCAGTCCTGAACGACTTGTGTGGAACACAGCTTCCAGTCGAAACAACGACATGCCTACAGGAGCTCCACAGTCTGGTCATCCCGTGACTTCGATAATAATACATTCGATATTCTCGTTCGTTATTTCACTGGACAAATAAAAAGATTGCAGCGAAACATAGCGCCAATAAAATATCACTAAGTGAATCTTGGGAATGGGCGCAGATACATTTGAAACGTGTGACTCTTTTCAGGGGATTCTCAGGCAAATGAGTAAGGAATGAACAAACGAATTTCATTAAAGTGGCTCTTCATATTTTTAATCAAATTCGTATGGCTTCATCCC
>NW_008752031.1:431160-432246 GCF_000715545.1 Opisthorchis viverrini | reverse complement strand
TTGCACTTTCCTCATTCTGATGCCATAAATATCCATATAGTTCCTTTCCTATAACTAAGGGATCAGTTTGCCTCCCATTGTCGTCAGCTGCAACAACCGCGGTCAAGTCGGTTGCCACAGCTTTAAATTCTCATCTGGTTTTCTGTTACTTTATAATGCCTGCGCTATGGAACAAGTTGCCCAGCAGGTTTTTACCTGGGTTCACCATCACTTTATAATGAGGATTAAAATTCTCACAACGGTTGCACAACTGCACCACTTGCGTGTTTCAGCGCACTATCATTTGCATTATCCGGAAGCAAGTGCTGCTATTTTCAGTAATTTCGGCGTGGCTTCCGTTGTGAACTGAATGATTTCTGAGCCGAATTACGTCAATTCACGAAGAACTTAAAGACATGGTCATGACCAGGAAGCAGAATTGCAGTCCTGAACGACTTGTGTGGAACACAGCTTCCAGTCGAAACAACGACATGCCTACAGGAGCTCCACAGTCTGGTCATCCCGTGACTTCGATAATAATACATTCGATATTCTCGTTCGTTATTTCACTGGACAAATAAAAAGATTGCAGCGAAACATAGCGCCAATAAAATATCACTAAGTGAATCTTGGGAATGGGCGCAGATACATTTGAAACGTGTGACTCTTTTCAGGGGATTCTCAGGCAAATGAGTAAGGAATGAACAAACGAATTTCATTAAAGTGGCTCTTCATATTTTTAATCAAATTCATTCTTTTGGATTTTGATGAACGTTTAGCCTCGAAACAGTGAAAAACCAACGGGAACCTACTTGATGTCGATAATTTTGCCAGGTATTGGTACCAACCAAAAGGATGACCCAATTATTCGACGGCTGGTTGTTCAATATCGATGACCAATTGTGGACACCGATGGCTTCCGAACGTGCAACAGGGACGATGCAGAACAAGAACGCAATAAGAAGCAAACAACGACGCTTCATATCCGGGTTTACTTGAAGTTCCAGTTATCTGGAATTTTATACTATTCGCCTCCTGAACTTTGCCTCAGACATATATGCCGAATGTGTGAAAAAGCTGTCCACCACAAAGGTAATAGACGTGCGG
>NW_008752031.1:387584-429856 GCF_000715545.1 Opisthorchis viverrini | reverse complement strand
GAAGTTTATGCGCTACTAACCAGAAAATCACGCGGCGGTGATTAAGCACTGCATTTTTCCGGTCGATACGCCATATATCCGTGCCAAGGATTGCAGTTGGTATTCGGTGAAATTTCTTCAACCGGAAATCTATTTCAAGTAGACCTTGTTGATGGAAAACCAAGAACTATCGAAAGTGTGATTGAAGACAATCGTCAGTTAGCGAGTATGGAGACAACTAAGTTATATGGGGTCAATATTGGGTTACAGCTTGAAAAATCAAGGAAATCACATTCAAGACGCGAACAATCGCGCTTGATAGCGACAGGGGGAGGGCCAAGCTCCTAAATATTCGGTTTCCGTACGGTTTCGTTTGACCTCCCGTGAAAGCGAGAGAACGACCGCTTCCAATTAGCTCGCCGCGTCAGAGAACCAAGGTACATCTTTGTAAGAATGTAGCAACCTTCCACTGGCAATTTTGTATCCAGCGTGTAACTTTGGTGAGCAGACTGCACGGAGAGAGCTGGTTGTCGATTCGGTGGTAGCCCATCTGTTGCTTCGTTCGACGAACAGTTTAGCTGATGGGCAGCGGGTTGACCCACCACAGAGGCCTGTACTTCCACCGATTGCCAGAGGTTGAATTAAACTTTCAGCTTCAATAAGGATCAACTTAGTAGCGGAACGCTGTGTTCCAAAACGCAAACGCCGTACACCGTTTAAAGCGGATTTATCAAAACCGGTTTAATAGTTCTGATTTTTAAAGGTCAACATGATGCAAAAGCCGCGTACGCGCTACGCATGATCAGACAAGGCATTAGCTGTTTTGTTCCGCGGGGAGTGAGCACATACTCACATGGTTCGCTCTGCCAAACGGCTACCTTATTCTCTGAACAACACTGACATTCTCTAGAAATCTCCTTGTGATGTGCCAGCCAAGGCAATTAATTATGCGCGAAAGCTTTCATACATTAACCTAGTCCACAGTGTTACTCGCGGTTTGTACTTTTATTCGCCAACGAAGTAATATCCAGAAGCGTGTGTATTTCCAGGAATTGTGTGTATTTATGACTGTCCAAATCACTAAACACGCATTGTGTTTCAAGCCTCTCGAAAAACACGATCTGGGAGAAGTATCCTGTGAACTGGAAAGACCATCATCTCGGAAATGGGTATTAGCTATTCCAAAAGAATGCCTAAAAGACACATTGGGGTTTCACAGCTACGAAATCTGTAGGATGCCTATGGAAAAGCTCGGCAGTTGGGCCGCCCTCTTTTTTGGGTCTGAAAACATTAACACAGAGTTACATCAGCACAACTGAAGTTTTTTTCATTTAGTCATCTGATCTACATCACTTTTGGTGGAAAAGTGGAATAAATTAGAATTCATAATGATCGAATAGGTGAATAAAAGATAGAAATAAGAAGAAATGAGACAGTGGGTTAAGGAGTCGCGCAGTTGCTTGGTAGAAACCCGTGTGCAGCCTTATCTACAGAGGTTTTCAAGTAACAGACAAAAGTTATTTGAACTCGCACAGCTGAAGTCGCCAATCCAGGAATATCACAAATGCCGCAGCAAATGCATTAATTATGCGGGGTGGCTAATTTGATACACGTGCAGTTGTCAAATGCATCCAGTGCAGTTGTCTTAACTTATATACGCAAACATATACTGACCTACATCTCAAAGCGCAATTGGATCTTGCAGACACTGGATAGTGTTATTTGAAAAGTGCCATTCTGCAAACTTTCCCGCATCGATGCTAGCCCGCAGAAGATAACTCTAATTCAGGTAACCCACTATACCCAACAAATTCTGAACACTCACGACATTGTGATGACGTTCTGGAGTTCCGTCTCCCAATCTCCCATCTACCAACGAGAGTAGGAATACCGCACAGAATCCGTGGTCTAATGCAGTGGTCATAGTCTCCTGACGAACTTGAACAACATTTAGTTAGAAAGACGCGTTGTTGAAGAAACCTGTCATACTGGTGAACCGATCAGACCGTTTTTGTTGCGAGACACCAATATCCTATAGTAGCAGACAATCTGCAATCGAAAGGTGTGAACACAGTGAAACTTAATTTCTTTCATTAAACTTTCAGTCGCACTGCGCAGATTGCGATACCGGATTTTCATGGAATGCAATGGAGTTCCCACAAAAGTTAAACCATGAGATTAATTGCATCCCTTTCAGCACATTTTAAAAATTGTTCCTTCTCACAAAACCGGTTGTGAACGATCGACTTTTTCCTGGCATAACGTTTGAGATGCTGGCTGTATCCTTCTGAGAAATGGAACCTTGTGTCTTGTGACTTGCCGTTTTGTTAAGTGAGCTCATAGGAAAACCCCAGCGTTTTATATCTGCTTGGGACAATGATTTATTTCCGTACAGTGGTCCCGCCGTGCATTGGATTGTTCATATGATAGTGTCTGACCATATTGTCGGTGAACGCGGTGTGAATAATTCCACTGTGTAGCGCGGAGAGAAAAACGTGTGAAGGGGTGAGTCGCACTGTTTGGAACCACTGAAATTTCGAGTAAGGGAAATATTTGAGGTCAACTATAGGTGCGAGATCACGGTTCATAAAAATAGCAGCCACCATTATTACCGGCGAAAGTGCTGCGAATAATTCCATCGTGGAGATAGGTGAATGAATGAGTCGTACGGTATAGATTGAAAGTTCAAGTAATTATGTCGGGTTGCTGCCGTGCAGTGCTTCAGTTCAGACACAACAAGGTGTTGGCAGCAATGAGTTGATTCAACGCTATCGGGAAGTGGGCTTCTATATGAAACTAGAAGCTCGGAAATAATCAAGATTTTTTCACCCGTGGGAACAGTTTCATGATCCGAGTGCCATACAGGCAGGTTGCCTTGGAAACATCCATCGGTGTATGCCTTTGATGACACACAATCCAAGCGTACTCACCGGCTCACATCTTCGTTTGACAAACTGACACCATGTGCGTAGGTTCCAAGCAACTTCGCTTTATTGAGGGGAAGAACTATACAATTACCTTTGTCAGAAAATCAATATTGACGGTCAAGTTGACGTATGTAAGTCCCCACTTGCCCCGTCATTCTATGCATTTTGTTCGAACAGGTATTTATAAGCCAAGTATGACCCAAAATTTAAATTATGTCTTGCAACATAAACGTTAACATTGATTTTTTTATTTCAGCCTAGAAAGTGCATCGAACGTTACCTATGTTTTTGACACGTGTACATCAATCTTTGGGGAACAAAAGGGCACTTCTCTTCAGCATGAACCGCAAAAGCGTCTAGATTTGGCGTCCGGCATTCAAAGCTACCACTAATGAAATATGGGATATTCCAGGATTACTTGTTAGGATTCACTCACATGTTCACGCAATAGTATCCACGAAGCCAGCAAGCTAGTCCGCATGTCAGTTATCTACTTCAAATAGGTTGAATAACACCGCAGCATAGTCATATGTAACATGCACATGTCGTTGCAAATCTTTCAGTCAGATACCTCGAAGTGAGACAGCTAAGCGAGTTTGTTATGCGGCATTTTGACTCGGATACAAAAATCAGTGAATCTCATCTATATCAGCTACAAGTTGGGATCACGTTTGAAGAATGTTTGCAGGGAGATCCAAAACTGTTTCTGGTTTTGAACCTGCGAGCATAACATTCCGATCGACCAGCGATGTGGCATTTTATTCACCCGGTTCAGACGCACCATAACGGTCACCAACAGGACAACTGAGCATGCTCGATTTGCCCGACGTTCAACGGTTCAAAACACAGCTAATTAAACAATATTCCATCCGCTCCTCAAGATACCCACTGTATTTACATCTGACTGTAGGTTTTAGCATTGCTCATATACCGACATGCATGCAACTCTACATAAGCCCCAAGTTACCGTCTTGAATATTACCGCACCACATTCGTTCACGCCGGAAACCGTACACTTAAGGATTCGAATGTACCACTTGTTGGCTAGAATTATAGCATTGTGGCATCATGTCAGCTACCGAGATAACCAGAAACGTCGGCTAGACGACTGAAATCAGTAGGGTTAATTTCCTGGTAGTAATTATTGCCCACTACTCACACAAGGGGCACATGGCAAGGATATTTTGAATTTATAATAGGCAGTCAAAAGGATGCCCACCACTCTAGGGTCTAAAGGCCGATCACATGAACATAAATTAAACAGAAAACGCCTGTGATTGACCGCAGTGTGCCGGTTGCTGACACCCGATAAGCTTGGCTGCTGGGTAAACTGAATGCTGATTTCGTTATTCCCATCGCCTAATTCAATCAAAAATTGCAAACAGTCAATCAATTTGCCTTCATTTTCACAACGCTTACTCATTTTGTGACACAGGTTGTGATGCTTATGGCCTTTATTTAGTTGTCAAATACATTCGTGCACAAACCACACAAACGCCATTGTCGCTTGTGATTATCTGGAAACGATATTTTCTCAGAAATTAATGATGAGTGGGACAATTAAATTCCAAGACACCACTTGGCAGTTAGCACTAAATTTTAGGAACAAGTAAGATAACCCAAAATCAGTGTTAGTACATTTTAGCAGAGCAACACACAATGACCGTGTGTATAAATCTTGTCAGTTCATCTCGTAATCTTACTTCCTTCCACTTTTGTAGGTCTCGCCTGAATAAGTCTGCCCACACCTTTGAGGTTGTACGTTTCTTCACATGATTTTATTCGAACTCAGTGTCTGCCTCGCCTTTTCAAATTCCGAACAGATTTATTCAGTAAGGCAGAGGAAATTTGCTTTTTTACCCAAATTGCAGTGTTTTGGACATTCACGCTACAGTTATATTTTCGCATATACTTAGCACTGCCAACGTGTTTCAGTAAGATTATTTGGTTGAATTCAATGGACAATTACTTTTGAAATGCTAGCAAAGTCAGCTACAGCGTTAAAAACCGATTAAGTCTTAATTGCTTCGCAAAAACATTGCGATACACGAACGCAAAGAAGAACACGCGCTTTTCTGAGTTTCCGAACGAGACAGCGTTTCTCAATGAAAAGTGGCATGACGCTTATGTTACACAATAAACCATCTATCCTACATTCAATAAGTACCATTGCAAAACTGCTTGCTAATGACAATGAACCTCTAGAGTGTAGCAACCCTAGACAATATGTGACCAATTTACGAGCATAAATGCTTCATACTTCTACATGAAAAGATTCATCACGCCATACTTGAGCAATCAAAATTATGGAAATCAGGAACATGTTAAGACCTAACCATTTTCTCAGCTGCTCACCCGAACTGTTAATTCGAATTGAAACTTCTGGCGTTTTGGAATTCACAAAAAGCGATTGTCATTCCCTTCAAAACTAATCAAATAATGTCGTTTCCTCCCATCATGCAGCTCGAGATTTCTCCTACAAGGGCGTCAACCGTGCGCTCTCTCTTTTCACTAATTAACGTAGGCAGCTGAACGGGATTGAGCTAAATTTTGTAGAATTTAGCAACCGTGAAAAACTGTGCACCACTTCGCTTTCTTGTGGAAATGAAGCTGACAATACGGTGCTTTTCACCAATACAACGCAATAAAAATTGAGCACGTGCCTAAAAGCTCCAGCCGCATACGTACAAATTCAAAAGCGTCAATGTCCCAGACAAGACTAGATGAATGTAGTAAATTATATAAAACATTTCAGTCGATCGGCACCACATTTCTACAGTAAAATGCATTACAATGTGTCTGCAAATAAAAACAAATTATCAAATGGTGAAATACAAGGCAATATGATGGTTTTCCTGAGCCAGTAGTTTACTTTCTGGATTTCTTGTGCTTTTACTATGAAGCAAAATGTGCGAAGCAATTTTGTACACGCATACTCTAGGCTTTGATCATCGGAAACTAAACGGTCGGATGCGCTTGACCTGGTGGAGAATTAGAGACCAATAATCCTGCACGGATTAAGTGCGAGCTTTCGAAGCTATCAATATGGTCTGCTGCCCCAGTGCGAACTTTATGTTTCGGCCAGAACCAATCAACAATAGATTTCAAATCGAGCGGATTAGATTAACAATTAACCAGTGAATGCATTTAAAGGAAAATCCACCTGTCAACATGATGTGAATATCTGTGTGTGATATTTACAAACCTTCAAACGAATTTCTCTCCATTGTCATTCTTAGTTGCCCAGCCGAGACGCATTTGCAGGGCTCATTTATCCGACCGTCAAAATTTTTATGAGGCGGTTCAAGACGGTTAAGAGGACACTCGGTTCATACTTGACCATCTTCGTCGCCAGGAAGCAGCAGTCGTTGTATTAGCGCTTTGCGTGAAGGCGCTGGTGCATCTGGTAGGGTAATTGGCTGAGACGTCCCTGGAAACTTTCCAGTCGCTGGAGTACATAGATGGTTCAACAGTGGACGAACTGTTGACCAGAGTTGACCAACTCCCGGAACAGCTTGCAGCGATACAGCCGGAAACGCCGAGGGGCACTTGAACGAGACGGTGATACAAATGTGGCAGACCAGGCCATTGGAAACATCAATGCACTGGTACGCGAACACGTGCGCATATTAAGAATTCAGGTTACTTCTATTAGCCGGGTGGCATGGGATTAGCTCCGTGCCAACCAAGACGTTATCTAGGTAAACGGAAAGAGAGAGTTGTGCTTGATTGATAGATGTTAACAATATCGCTGAGTCGAAGAGGGAACAATGCTAAATACAGACTGTGCGCACTAGCCGTCAGAAGGGGATAAATCGACGTTTACATTTTGGCCTACCTAAATTCAATTTGGATGAATGCCGTTTGGTTTGCCTAGGGCAACATTCACATTACGGTGTTTGATGCTTTGTTCAACGAAGCTAGAATGCTTGAATGGTAGCTAGAATGCTGCCGTGTATGCAAACGATATTGTTGTGTACAGCGACTCAGTACCCCAGAGCCCGCAGTTCACTGGAGGCTGTACTGAAGCGGGTCCGTGACGCTGGCCTTCCGATAAATGAAGCCAATGCACAACCCACTAGAAATTCCGTATTACTACTGGGGTATAAAGTAGTTCTCGTACTTTTTATCTAACAGCCACGATTGCTGCTCCGCTGACTCTCACAATACCCAGACCCGGAGAGGTGCTCACTGTTCCAACGGTCGCCAGTCATCGTGATATCGGCGCATTCTTAAAGCAGAGAAAGAAGGTTATCAAATATGCCGGTCGTGTCCTAAGGCTGAAAAAAATTACGCGACCATCGACAAAGTATACATAGCGAACGTTTGGACATTAAATAGTGGTGGTCATTCCTGATTGGACAAATGTTACATGTCGGAACCGATCGCAAACCGCTGGAGTGGATCAGAGCCAGGTTGCGAGAGTACGACGTCACAATCCAGAACTTGGCATGGAGGTGGGAGCATTTGGTAATTGACTTTCAAGACCTAGGCCTGAATACGGGGGCCCCAGGATCATGAGTGGGCCAATAGCCTCGTCGTCGTTCTGGATGCCAGAAGTTTGGTGAACCTCCAACTGCGCCTGCATGAGGCTGGCATAATTACCCGGAACGCAACTGATTCAAAATTTGTGATGCCCGTGATAACTTACGTCTTGAGGTGGAAGCTTATTTAAAAAAACTGAATTGGCGCATACGGCGTGCACCAAGATGTACGACTTCCTTTGGAAGAGGACCTACTGGCTCGCTATGAGAAGTGAGGTAATTAATTATGTGAGGTCCTTTAAGCGGTGTCCAATAATGAATACGGCCTCGAAAACCCAAAACATGAATCATATTCCTTTTTCCAGAATCGACGGGTTGTAGGTCGATGAATTCATGAACCACTTTCCGCTGACAAACAGCGGGAATCAATACATAGTAAGAACAACAGAACGCCTGTCGCGGTGGATCAATGAGGCAGTTGTGTTTAATCATTAGGCGACGTCAATCGTCGAAGTGGCAACGCATCATATCAATAATGGTGTGCAGGAATTGATCCCATTCTATAAGAAACCTTTCCTCAAGCGTTCTGATCAGTTGTTTTGCGGGGTCACACACTTCTTCCCAATCGAAGGCAGAAGAGATAACGAAACACGTCGCGCCGTCCGTCGGAATCAGAAGTGTACATGCGTTACTCGACGAAGTAGGATTTTCGACTGAGCTCACTGTTGCACGATATTTTTTCTACACATGCGGTCCCATCTAGACACTAATGCGACCTCAATATACTAGCGCCCGGTCACCCAATATATCCAATATTTGGTTCTACACCCGAGACTTTAGAATTCTACCTTTGCTGTTTAATCCAAAACTGCCGAATTCACTTGAGGTTAATGAACCAAACGGATATTCATCAAATTGCATTTTCAAATGATGTATATCAAGGTTTATTTGCAAACGGTTGGGAACAAGTTTTGCATTCCACATTTGAAAGTTGCAAAATTTGTTGAGCTGCCAAGTTTGTCCAGCATTTGATTATTCAGTCTTTAATGCGATAATATATGAGCTGTTTGCGAACGATGAGTGCGATGCACGTATGAAAGCATGTGCATACGTGGTCAGCATGATTTTTGTGATTATACTGTGATTTCCCGTGAGCAGCGTATGGATTATTTTTTAATTTTCTTTATACCTGTATTGTGAAGTTAAATGTCGACTTTTCCTACAAAATAAGTATCTCAAAATATATTTTCCAATTCCAGTCTACTGAAAAATTCTGTAGTTTTATTTTTCATCCCGCTGAGGCTGCGTTGATGGTAAGTAAGACTGACATGTGTGATACCATAGCACAGCTAAATACAAATGTATCCTTCTGACCAACATCCACGGGAGGAAGACTTTGACTACTTTTAGAAGCATGTATTCGATTGGTGAATCTGTTGCAGATCAAAATGCCAGAACGCACTGCCCTGATACTTCGCTTTCGCAATTCGTGAGGTGCATACTAATAAAGATAGTTTCAAAACCTAAAACTTTGCTTCTAGCAAATAGTGCTTCGTACCGTTCGACCACGAGGGCTTAATATACTTATCAGTGAACTCGGCCTGGAACGCTTTTGATACCCCGAAACTACCGAAACACTGAGTAGCTCGTGAGAAAAATACGCATAATGAGTGTAATTTTGATCCAAGATGTTCTCAGCTACGCAGTCACTCAACACGCGACCACGTGATTTGTTTCCGTGTCTTAATTACCAATGACGCTATATCCTGTCTCCGCACTGCTAATCGGCCCCACAGTGATATATTCTAAGCTACTCAAATATACACTCCCCATTTTCCAGAAACGTTCTCTGAATCAAGGTTTTTAAATGCGGTTCTGATGCTCCTGGGCCATATTGCTGGATGTTAATAAGAATCCATGGACTAAAATCTCGCGGGGTTTCCAATGTGTACAAATAACTCGTTGGAGCAAATATGCCAAGTTAAGTAACCCTATGACTGATATTATGATTATGTGCGCTTCAATGAGTTCATCAAAAATTTTGAGACGCCATATGGTGGATTATTTGGAGAACCTTTCCCAGAAACAACGAACATGAAAGTCAAAACTACTCTCTTCAACCGAGCTTATTAAGGTAACTATTGTATTTGTGGTTAGTTCAAGCGGAAGATGCACTTTCCGTTTCTCTAGCAAATGTACAAGATTGGTGGCTTTATAATATTCATTGTTTGGGGGACTTTTCTAATACATTCTTATGGCACGCGGCATTGGGCTTTGCTTTGCATATTAGAAAACATGCATAAGCTACGAAAACCTCCTCAGTGGTTTAACTCAAATCAAACGTTGGATTGACGAATGATAACAGAATGGTTAATTTTCTTGTTATAGTAATCGCCCATTACTTACGCAAGGTGCGGGAGGCCAGGAAATTTTGATTATTCGCTAAGCAGCACTAGGCTCCGCACTTTTGTGGCATTTGTACATGAATCCCGGACAATTGTTAGGGCTTGCTTCGTTGCTACTAAGGCACAAAACAGCGTAACCTTGCAAAAGACGAGGGTAAAGTGCGGGCACACTCATAATTTTGTTTTCTCGGTTTCTCTGAAAATCGAAAGTAAATTGGACAAACAAACACACAAACAACTGTAACAAGGTAAAGATAACCAAACACTTTCCACAGAAGGCTGTCTGTTGCACACAAGTAATAAAGACGGGACTCAAATTTTGTTGAATTATCACAAATTAGATTAGGTAGTCTCGATATAACTGAAGTTGTCATCTTGTTCATTTCATTCACAGGGAAATACTGGTCTGTGGATCCCATTTAGTTTAAGTTACAAACCGAAGTTAACTGCCAGTTCTGTAGCACAGAAAGCTGATCGCCTAGTTTGAGCGTGCGAAAGTTGACGCAAATCAGATCACTAAGAACACGCGTAGCATTATTGCTTTGTTTTATAGAACACAAAAGTTGTTCTCACCCATGAACTTGGAGAAATATACGAACACCTGTACTGTGACATTTATGGAAGAGGATATATTTAGGGCCCTGAGATCACTTACGTTTCCGCCGTTCGAAACAAATAGTGAAACCTCATAGGTGGAAATTTCGGTTCTTCAAGCAGTGTCAGATCTTGTGAGATAGCTGTATCGTTTCCAGCGTGAACGAATGTGTTGCGCTAATATTTAAGAAGGTACCTTCGGGCTTAGGTTGGGTTTCATACATGTCAGTAATGCTAAAACCTACAATCAGATGAGAATACATTAGACGACTTGAGGAGTGGATGGAAACGAGATGTGCACGGTACAAATGACCACGTTACGGTCATATTAAACGACAATTCAATTGTGAACACATACATATGTGTCAGGAACGAACAACACACATTCGAACACAGCTCGGCCAAATTATTTATGTTTGTTTCCACATTGGGATGTCTGAATTCACGTAAGCAACCACTATTCTCGAAACGTCCATTTATCAGCCTGAGTTTTGTTTTGAACCAATTATTCAATTGGAAGTGACATAAAGTAGCCGAGAATATCCCGTCTATCACTTCAGCTACTCCACATCAATTTAAGAGCCAGTGAACTCGGTGCCAGGTATGACCGCCGTGCGTTTTAGCACGCACCAATCATCAGTGATGGTCAAAGGACGATGTCTTGCTGATCGCGATGGAATATTTGATATATTTATGGTGGACCTTAGACACTGTTTTACAGGTCAAATCATCCAGAAAGCACAATGTGTGAATTGTTTAAAACCAACTAGTTGAGGACATAAAAGGCTGAGCATTGCCAGCCGGATTTCGTACTCGCATCGGACAACTACGCTTTCCAAGGTTTGCAAGTACTTTGGATTTGAAAAAGGCAATCTCTCTCTGTGCTGACCGCCGAATTTTATTACTATAATCAACCCACTTTCCCACGAATAAGCCCAAGCCTGTTACAAACGCTGGAATAGCGACCGCCTAGTCCGTTGGGACGAAATGAATCAGAATATCGGTTTCTCACCGTGCTTCATCATCATTGATTGCTTGTCGTGATAAACATGCGGGACGTCTAGAATCTTCTGAAGCCATCTGCTGTCATAACGCTGTCATCGTGTTGACCATATTTGCGCAAAGTTGACCAACACTGCCACTGCATTCGTTTGGATGTGGAAATTGGTTTTGCATGGTACCTCCTGTCGAAAATCACTTTTTCTATTTTGAAAATGAAGTTAATTTGCTTGCGTTTACTCAACTAAGTTCACCGACTTGCGCGTGCCACCGGCTTTGTGGCTTCCTCTATCGGGGTGTAACACGGTTGAAAACAGTCCAGTGGGTTTTGCATACCAAGCGTTTGAGAATAAGTACCGTTACTGGAAAATAGATAATCTGGGGATCTTGCCCAGTTGGACCAAATAAACATTTATATTTTGGTCTTTCAGGTTTGACCGCAAGTTGTCTTTGAGTGTTCACGATCCTACGGTATTTTGATGGGCCATTACAAAATTTGATCTTGGTCTTGCCTAGTCAGGAAAACGTCTTTTTCAGTGCGCCAGAAACGTGTAAACAAATGGACTAGAAAAAACCACACGTGCGGTAGAATAAAGTGAAATTCCAACTACTGTCCGTAGAATAATATTATTACTTTCTCAACGGAAATTTTTCCCATTCTCTTTATCCTAAACTTGGTTGGACTTCAGGATCACTGCAGAAAGTGACGTCAACAAGTGCGCTTGGTTTTGTATATGTTAGATATACTGAGCAATGTTATCTTCTTTGTAACATCTCCGGACCGATGAGTGAGCCTTTGAAAACTTTGAACCTGCCAAGCCATTGCGCATTCTACGTAACCAAAATAAAGATGTCTTCCTAAGTCTGTGAGAGGTTTAATACTTGCACGAATCACAAAGTTGTACAGTGCCCAAAAATATTTGCACACCATGTGATCTGGTGAGCATAACTGTTCCACATCAGTGTTGGGATACACAATATACTTTAAAGATAACTTCCAGATGACCTTCGCTTCTTCTGTATTCGTGAAGGATTGATCGGTTGTCCAAAAATACTCAACACCCGAATGCGTTGCTGCTCTGTTTAACTGGAAAAAATCATTTTTTCTTCCGGGATAGAAAACACCGGGGCTTTCCTCATAGGCGATTTGTTAAAACAGCAAGTCACTCAGTAAGTAGGCACAAAGTTGCGCTTCTCAGAGGGGTACGACCAGTATATTAAACATTATGCCATAACAACGTCGATGGTTGAGAATCAAATATATGAGGTGTGCCGAACGAGATGCAATTCACTTCATGCTCCAACGGTTGTGGAAAATCATCGCATTCCATGGAACTTCGGTTTCGTATTTTGTGTAATGCGACCGATAGGTTTCACAGAATCCCATTCTGGGATTTGACGAAAGAAATTAAGTTTCATTTGTTCAAACCTTCAGAGGGCAGGAACTGGTCTCACTGATCACCAAAGTGGCATTTCCCGCCTTCATTTCCTTTATATAAGAATGTCTTAATTATTAAGATAACTTGACGGCAAAATGTACGATCAACTGCTATGCGACCTGTGCGCTATTATGCTCAGTTTCCACCATTGTGGTTTTTCGAACTAGATGAACGATTTGCCCATTGGCTGGTCTGCCAATGGATGGCACTCAAATGGATAAAAGTGCAAGCGACACGTTGAGTTCATGCGTTTAAATCCTCCGGCTGTGTGAATTAGCCAATATCTAGGTTAAATCATTGGATCATGTTAACGCGAAATTGTAAACACTTTAACTAATGGGAATATGCAGTTTTTATTACCATTTTGGGGTCCACTTTAGCAGCCCGTTTCCGTTTTGCATACAGTAAGCTGATCACCATGGCTTTGATTTGACGCGAACCTCGCCAATTCAGCGACATCTTGTTAATATATCTGGAAGAAATCGTGCGGAAGCAGTGCTTGCATTTGGTTGTTCTGCCTGCATTTGATTGAGTTCATTCTCACATTTCGTGTGTTGCGATCACCATGAATTTCACTTTCCTTACTTATTGCTTTGTAATATCCGCACAGTTTACCGGGTGTCTCCGGATAACCAAACAGAATGACATTTCGACCTCTTTCAAGAGACCCGTGAGCATTTCATTTCAGCTTGTGATAACTGCTTATTTAATAGAGCATATTGCTCAATTATGCTTGAGAAATTTGCTAACTGGATTAGATCTACCGAACGAACTCTTACTTGCGCATCTCACCGACAATTCATGTTGCCTGCGTATCGCTGCTGCTCACCAGCATGCTGATATGCCAATCATTGTTTCTTGTCCTCCCTTCTCAATAATGTAAAAAACAGTGAAAATTACAAACGTCAGCGCTCTCCTGTTCCTGCTCTTCCCTCTGACGAGCGTTCGGTTTAATCCTAGGTAACGTCCTTTATGACGCCCATTGCCAGTAAACCAACAATGTTCCTCAATTGGCTAGTTTTGAAGCAGGTATTCCGAAACTTATACATTTAATCGATGTAGTCGCATACATTAAATAATGTGGCTCTCAACAGGAAACTAAGGGTATCGGTTTGGCTCAATATCAGACCGCTTCCAACATTTCTCTCCAAATCATGTACACTATCAAATGCGAACATTTAGTATGAATTTGTTTCCTACTCATCATCATTTTTATATGTTTGCCATGGATGTGACGTAGCTTGAGCGCGCTAGCAGAAAAAAAATTCAGAAGGCGAAAATGTAGGTTTTTCTACATGTACTACGCAAACCGTTTATCCAACTCCTCAATAGCAATAACCAGGGAACGAGTCCAACAACCTATAAGTTCTGTCAAATAACCAAAGTGAGGAAGGTATTCAGCAAACTGTCAAAAGTGACCTGGAATATCAGTTGAAACATGGGGCACTTCAAATGACGAACACTCACATTTTCCGGATATCTGCAACAGTGACTCGTGCGTGCATCATTTCAGCTCTATTGTAATCAACAAGACAAAGGGTATTTTAAATTTGGCGCCAAACGCCTTTTAACTGGAGGCATCGCGATTTGCAGAGAACCTTGAGGTGCTGAGCTTTGTGGTCAGCGGATTTCAATCGCTCTACAAAATCCGTCCAAACCCCGTACATCCTCGTTTGATTTAATTGGAAACTGATGCAGAAATTGATGAACGTCATTTATCCTGTTGCCACAAATATCATGTGAATTATATACTAAACCTTTTCACCCACATTAACTTTGTGTCTACACTTAACAATTTTTCACAAGGACGAGCACACATACCAAACTTCAAGATTCTGGAAGCCGTTAGCTATTCCGTCCCGCATTACAGGCCAAATGTCGAAGAAACATAAGGTCAGTCTATCGTTTTCGCATGCTTCTGATTTGGGAGAAAAGTTGAGAACTGGGACAAACAAGTTGCATGTCCGGACGCGACATTCTGCTAACCGGAGTTCCTCAAGGCTCTGTCTGCGGACAAGTGGTGTTTATGATCTACATCAGCGGCCTTGCAGATGTTCTTGCAAATCCATGTATACTTTCCGCGGACGACTTGAAATCCTGGAGTTCTAGTGCCAATGGCCCCCAAATGGATGTGGGCGCTGCAAAGCAGTGGTCGTCGAACTGGCACCTTCCTCCGAATGACGGAAAGTGCGTCCATATATCATTTGAAGGAAATTCCCCGAATGCCTTTGTTTGTAAGATAGAAGATGCGGACACATGGCAAAAAGGATTTGGGCATCTGGGTCTCCTTAAAATTGTCCTTCGCACTGCACCATTAGAAATCGACACAAAAGGCATTCGCCACTCTACGGATGATTCGACACGCCTTCTCCCGTATTACTCGCATGGACTTCAAAGTAGTCTATGGGAAGTACGTCGGACCACTCCTGGATTAAGCCAGCCAAGATGTCTACTCAGTAAGCACGATAGGCGTCATCTCATTGAGGGTGTTCAGCGAGCCGCCAGGAGAATGGTTGCCGTCCTCAAATCCGTGTACAAAACGCGTCTCGCGATGCATGATCTCGTTGTCCTGGAGAACCGTCGCCCCTGAGGGAACCGAATTCTTACTTATATCCTGTTTGACCAAAGCTTGGCCAACAGGTTTTAACCAGCATACACACGGCAGACACATAGAAAGAAGATTTTCAAGCTTAGATCACACACTCTTTAGAAGAAAATTTTCTCATTTCTGATAGTAGCTGCGCGGACTGAACTTCCCCCGACGGCTTTCCACGCTCTTTTAAGAACCCAGTTTAAATAAATATCAGACATTTGTTTACGGGAACCCTCGCCCTGGCAAGCAAACCGCCCCGCGCTGAGAACATAAAGAGCAGCGCTACAGTCTTTCTTCAATTGTGGCTTTCAGATGAACGACAGCCACTGAGGGACAAGAACGAAACCGACCCGGGAACCTTGAGCAAATGCGTCGAGCCTGTGTATCAGTCCGTGAATCCGTGAACATACACCGTCTCTTTCGCATCGGCTCTGCAGCAACAAAAATTCCAGTTTTGAAGTGTTGGAACGGTTTGGTGTGGAATCCAAATACATGGATTTTATGTATACATTTGTACTTTGTGTGGCGCTATTCCGTTTTGTCCTTCCAACGCGTCAAGCTCTTACCTAAATAAATCCACTTATGTTGATTGTTACCGCTGCTGCCACCGCATATTTTAATGAAGGATGTGTCATGAATTTTTTCAGTGCACTTCAGAAGTGTTAGATATCGTTTCCAGGTTAAAAATAGACTACATAGTGCTGGTTTCCAGCGAACTGCGGAACGTTTTGCTGGTTTTTGTGATCACAGTCAGACTAAGCGCAACAAGAGTGTTTCAAAGAATTTGCAAATGTGGTAGTCATATGAGAGCCTAACGCCTGCCTGAACGTACGAACATTAAATTGGCAAGGTTGAGATAGTCGGATTACATGGACAAAGTGCGCACATTTTGCACCTACACGTACACATGTGTTCTGTTTTTTTTTAAATTAATATAGATAAATCACATTTTGTTGCCCAGATATCACGTTTATTACACTCCTAATTCATTGTAAACACATCAATCCCTCCCTTGTCATGAAGTATAGTCCCCGGTTATGACCAATCGCGTATTACATAAACATTATGACAAAAAACAGTAGGCGCCAGAAGCTTTAATAAGGATCTCCGGAACATTGTCAGAGCAGTGCACTGATCGACAGGGCTGAATCTTTCAAACACGCTATACCGTGTCTAAGTCCGAGTTAATCACACTACTGATCAGCCGCTCGTGGCTGAATGGTTAAGTGCTCAATCTACTGGCCAGAAGGACGCTGGTTCGAGACTCTCCGGAGTTTTCTGAGATGCGTACTTCTGATGATTCCCAATAAGGATGAAACCGCTGTGCAGTGCTTTTCGGCTTTTCAGCATAGATTGGCTTCACTTGCAGGGCGAAATCTCCACAAAAATCTGATTTGTACTTTGAAACATTTATGTGCTGTAGATATGAGATAAGTTTGCAGTAATGGTTCCAAACATGTGGGCCATTTGCCGGGCCACATTTCCTCACCTTCCCGTACTCATATGTTGAAGCGCCTCTGAAAATCGATTTCTGTAATATCTTCACAAATGAGACGCGGTTCGGCATCAAGTCCATCATTAGTGCAGACCTGAGGCGCTCTTCTGATACTATATACATAATATTGCTGGAATATTTACAGTCATATTACTACGTTGGTATCCACGTAACGCGCTTTGTGAGCAGTCCCTGTGTTTTCTTCAGTGGTGAACCCGGAGATAAAATTTTAGTTGGTTGCACCAAAGTGGTTGTGTGGTTAATAACGTGTGGGTGAATGTGCTCTCTTCTCCTCGCCTGCAGAGATGTGATTCCGTGGTATGCGATTCCAAGATATTTGAGTATGTCGACGGATTGACAGGCATCTCTTCGCCATACAGTGTGATCCAGCATTTTATAAATATAATCATGTGTTGAATCACAATTATCTGAGAAGCCAAGCGATCCATAATTCTGCGGATAATGAATCTGCCATCCTAGTCAGCAAACTTGACTTCTTAGGGAGCCCCTACTTAATAGTTAGTTTAACCCGATTTCACCTAATTCAATCGGATTTCGCTTACAAAAATTCGGCAGACGGTTACTCTTTCTGAATTCGTCGTCTCCGACATCCCTTCTGCCAATGGAAACTACTAATTCGGGCTTTCGTTATACCCGTTGCCAGGAATTGAGTGGGAAAAATGGGGGCTGAATGAGGAAGCCTAATGCAAAAGTTCGAATTGTAGGACACACTCTTTGGCGGTGGAAAAAGACAGAACGGAAGTAGAGGTAGCTGCAGGGATTGAGACACATCTAAAACTTCATAGCGCTAGTCTCACATTTTAACAGTAAAATTATCTAATATGATCTGAACCGGCCATTACAAATTTCAACCGACCGAATGCATACGCTGGCATCCTGGGCGGTCAGTCTGTTCCTTTCGGTGACGTCTACTAAGTCTGATGTGAACTATAGTTGACACTATTTTATCGGTTCGCACCTGAAAAAATTGGGCAGACACCGATTCATTTTCACTTCCAATGAATAACATTGTGAACGAAAACCGCAGCTGGAAGCTCACTCATAGATTACTGCGCATAAGAGTGCATTTCGCCAAGCTCACCGAGATTGTGTCGAATCCCGTTATATCGTTGACAAGAAATCGATGAGTGCTTCTTCGTAATTAGCTCAATGTAGAATGTAGCCAGTCCCTTGGAGATTTTACAGCAGTCCTGTCAGTTTCGTCTGGAGAAGAGTACAATACGGTTTCTCTTATCTCTTCCCAACTGGGACGTAAGGTGCACTGATGCGACATATTCAGTCGGGGTTCGGCACAATAAACATTTACTGACGCTGAGTTCGAATGCGTCCCTCGTCAAAACCATACTGATGTGCAAAAGCAAATGGTTGCCGTGATCTCTCTGTCGAAAACGCCAGATTCCAGAAAATTGCCTCAAAATGCACAAAACTCACCGAAATAATGAAACCACTTTGGACCCTCTTTGGAACAAGCTATGAAGCGTACAGACTATAAAAGCCGGGTTCCGATAGAACACCAAAGTAGGCAATCCATTCAACAAGATCCAAGAACGACGAGTGTGGGCTCCTTTCAGCGTAGATTTTTGAACGGACATGAATCTTCGCCTAAGAACAGAGTGAGAGTGAACCATAACAGTGTTCGTTAAACGGTGAGGTCCACTATCAATAACATAGTCCGCTGTTTGCAACGGCCTCTACGTGATCTTTGTGGGGTATGAATTTCCAATATTTCTGAGGATGAAATCAAAATAATCTCTGAAGCACCCAACTCACAGTGACACAAAGTTATATCCGTTAAGGCCAGAATGTAGTTCAGAAAGATGGGAGCTAGATGAGGAATATTGCTGCGTAGGACAAAAACACTTTGAGGGTGCATGAAGAAAGAACGGAAGTGGAGGTAACTGTGGATTCTGGTGTGGAGATGAGCAAATATGGGAGCAGAGGCTGCGAATAGGACAGCGTAAAGTATCGTTTAGGGAAGTGATCTGGAGACCATTGGGCTTGAACCGATCCGATTGGAGTAGATTGAGGTAGATTGGATTGTGACAGAGTGGGATTGAGGAGACGGACGCAACATGGAATGGAATGAAATAGGTGGAGCTAAACTGGTTTGAATTGATTGGATCAGAAACACTGGCTTTAGAAGTCTGGTAACAACCAGGGTTAATTTGGACACGCATGTAGTTGCTACATCCGCCACTAACATCTCCCTAGAAAGTAGGCAGTATTATTCACTCTTGTCTCCGGGTCTTGTCTCTCAGGTATTTTCTCCTAGTTCTTCCTAGACACACTAGGCTTGTATTGACTGAGAACCGTTTTCTTTAACACTGTGGGTGATTTTTTGTCGTCCTCAGCTGTGGGACGACCGTAGAATTGCAGGGTGATAAATGTTCCATACTTGCAATCCTCCTTTCTGGTGAAGGGTAATGTTCCGGATTGGAAGCTCTATGTAGTGTTCTGCTCAGTGTTTCAAACATTTCGCGTTGCTGGATGTCAGTGTGCCACATTGGTACATGATAATTTTTGCGAAAGGCAGCTTGACGGAAGAATAAATCGGAACAGCCTGTTTTCAGAATTTTTGATCACTCGTTTCCGCGGAACGTGGGTCTACCAAGCTTCTTGGACAGCATAGACACTCCATTTCTAATGGGTCGAATAGCCTATCATGTGAGGATCTGTCATGGGGTTTCCTGCATAGTCACGGTCCTATCAGAGACAAACTTTCTAGATGAATTTCGCTGATTTGTACTGTAGACAGAACTTTCTCCTCAGAGTGACGCTTTGGTCATTTTTCCTGGAGCTGTTCATGCTCATCATCAGACTGTGTGGCATGTTGTTTGGGGGCCGTTATTGTTAATATTTTCATTTGATTTCTATGTCCACTAGCTTCTTCGTGGCCGAGACAGAATAGCGTATTCTGCATTAACCTAAAGAGCGCAGTGGAGCGTAAGCGTGCACGTGCATTTCCGGAGTCCGCACACTGATAGGCTAAAGAGTGCCACAGACAACTGATATCAATGTATTCATTGAAAATTGAACCCGTCTGTTAGCAAACACCCCAATTTCCGTTGTTCCGGTCCTGCGGGTGGACAATCCATGTAACGGAGGAAGGAAGACCAAAGTTACTCACCCAATGCTCCAAAGACGAGGATTCAACTTATCCAAATTGGAGGTGGCTACCTGTCAACGTGTAAAGCGTTCAATCCTGGTAACAATATGAGTAAACCAGTTTGATTGGGAAATTGGACCAACAAACTTGCATGAATCGAGCATCAAAAGCCGCAAGTGAGCTGAGAGTATGCCGAATCGCTTTACCGCGTTGACAGGCGATCCACTGTTTGGCCCAGGCCGGTAATCACGTAGGGCCACATGAATTGTGCTCAATTCCTGTATAAGACAGACCATGGAATTCGTCGGGAACAACTCGTCGGAAAGCTTCCGGAACGATTGAACGTAGACGTATTTAGGAAAAATTATTTCACACCGGTATGGTGATGAGAATGAAGAAGGCAAGGATAAGCGAAAGTGAACTTAAGATCAAAATTTTGAAGTTTCGCTAGCCTGGCCAGGTCCATCTGCGTCCGACAGCGGAAGGTATTGATGTCTGGGCGGGGTGAGGTGTCTGAAACGAAATTGTCAGATCCTGGAGTATACCGAATGTTGGTAGTGATTTGGCGACTATAGTCCTGATGACCCACCTCGCATGGTGAATAACGATCAGGCTTATCGTCGGTGGCATACGTAAGCGACTTATGATGGGGTTGAATGTTAAAGGATTCAACTACCGAAAATTGTAGGAAATTTTGTAGTTGACTGGTTGGCGTGTTTAAAGGTATGTTGGAAGTCGGCATGTAAGGAAAGGATTGTTAACATTCGCGTGCCTTGTGACCGAACGTTTGGTGATTCCGACATCAAGAAGGACGAGAACGCGACAACGTTTGATATTGTGAACGTCGTCGATGCTTGTTGCCCTCCAGCCGCTGTAGACGATTGGTCAGTACGTTAAATCTTCTCTCACAGTTGCGATTTGGCGCAAAACACTAAATCAGTAGCTGTGGAAGTAGTGGGGCTAATCAGATGGTAAACGTATTGTCGAATATCTCGGATGAACCGAAGTATGCATCAATAATGACAGGGCGGAATCTAAGACGACGCAGCCTTCCTACTTCCTGGTGATATGCAGGTTGATTTTCAGTGACTGCGGTAAGTTATAATGTATACACACGCTTTGTATGGTTATAAGGATATGCCCTCTACTCGCCATTTTATTATTTTTTTCCGTGTAACCTTGACCGTCCGCCAGAATCACTGCTTTGGAAATGTCTTCATTGTTACAGAAATGACTCGTTTATGTTACATCTGTGTACCTTTTCATGTGAATTGTCGACTTACGTTCCCTTCGTTGATCATATCTCACATCGTCGAAAGAAAATTAAATTACCCTGGCCAAAACGCGAAGCACAGCGCTAACCGGGCACCTATCCCTGAGAATTGGTGTTATATATATGCATCTAAACTGCGTAACATCAGGTCAGATTCCCATGAAGCTGGAGCATCTTTTCATATCTCAAAGCGCCAGTTATTCATACCTTTCTTCGTTTATGCAATACAAATATCGCTATAAACGGTGGCAAATCAAACATGTCATGAGCAACTTGGTTTATCTGATTGTCCAAGCCCCCGGATAGAGAATATCAAAAAACGGGGTTAATGTCACGAAATTTATCGTAGAAGTGTATTGTGGAGCAGTTTATGCAGTTTATGCGATTTGAACGGGAATGTAGACGTACATGAATTTAGTACGGTTTCTGTACACTAGCTATACTCTGATGGTCTGAGGACCCTGGAGAGAGAATTTCATGAGTTACATTTTGATAAGTATGAATAAACACAAAAAACTTCACCTTTGTCGGCATTACTTAAAAGAACAACCAGGAAGACGTGAAGGATAACACCCATTTTACTAGGTGGAATCTGCGAGAAAATGCATTAGAGGAGGTTGTCGAAAATTAAATAGCAAGCGTAAGAACCTGCAAAATGGGACACCGTAAACCAAAGTTACAAAACAACCGAGTAGCTTGTAGCCTGAAATTTTTGCAGGGGAATAGTGAAAATAGTTAGAAAAATTTTTCGGTAGAAAGGCGGCAATATTCTCAATGAAATTGTCCGGCCTGGGAAAACTTGGTAATTCTAAAGAGATTTTGTTTCATTGGAATGCAATCTCAGGTCGCTTCCGAATTTGTCAAAAACCTGCCTGGGTCGCAGATATTACTCCTAGCATTCAACCCACTGGTATCCAGGTTCGGTTCCTCAAACTGTTTGGATCCATAATACTAGAAATGTGGCACTCAAGTTAACGGCAAAAACTTAGCGTTTAGTAGCGAATTTTTCCATCTGTGCTATCAACCATTGACCTACTTGACGACGGGTAGTATCAGAGAAGTTTTTGATCATCAATAGTAATGAGAGTGAGCGCTCCCGAAATGCGCTAAACACCAGTGTCATTCAGGAGAGCTATCGTACTCTCTTCACTTCTGAAAGACAGCCAAACCTACCGACGAAAGATCAGGATGCTGGAAACATTTCACTTATTTTGCGACCGCATTGTCGCCCATTTCGCATGAACACCTCTAGAGTTCGTGAACTAGTTTGAGCAACCCTTCCTGCTGTGTGGATACACTGAGATAAAAACACGTGTTCCACAATGAAGTATTCAGCAGGTGGCCTTTCGCGATATGGCCCAAGTGGTTAGAACGAGAGTTTACTGACTGCAAGGACCGCGGTTCCTATCCGACCTCCTCCCTTCGACTTCCCCTGTCTAGGCTTCGGCAACCTGGCAATATCGCAGCCCTCGTGCTTCCTACGGGTGGCATGGCAGCTAGGCACCGGAAGGGTGGTACAGCTGAACGATTTCTTTCTTTCTTCCTATCGCAGAGAGTACCTTGTGTCAAGTTAACTAAGGTAAACGCGGTAGCTCACTTCAAACTAGAGAGCCCAATGAGTGAGGCGTAAGAAGGATAGTGCTAATGCTCTCAGTAAGGCGTTCATGTTTTTCCCATTCTTTTATTTGTATAAGGACAAATGCGTATCATGCAGCCTGAAGGTAGTTTTTTACTTGAGTTGCATCTCACTCCTTACGTTTTACTTCCTGTGGGCATGAGCCACTGTTGATAGACCTAACAATTTCGGATGCCACCCAGCCACTCTCACGTAATGTTGTCAGTAGTAAATAAAAACGAAGAGTGTCACAAACGCACGAATTTCTAACCAGAAAAGGCAATATTTATGCTGTTAAAGTGCTGCCCATTCTATGTAGGGGCGCAGTAATCGTATCAGGTGCCTAAAAGTTTGGACAAATATAGTATACAAGCCATTCAGCGATGTAGTCAGCATAGAAACTCTCGCTCATGTGAACGGAACAGCGTTGATTTCACGACGAGCCTTTCCACTGTGCATGAGACTTATCTGTGTTTTGGAAAAAAAATGATGGTTTACCAGCGAGCTACGGGTTTGCCCTTCAGATTCACTCTGGGTCTGTGAAGCGAACCGTAGAATTTCCTAGCTTTAATGGGGCAAGGTGGACGCAGGTGTGCACATATACCGCCTTCCGGGAATTGTAGCACCCCGGATTTTGGGAATTTCAGCAGCGATGACTCTGACTGTTCAGGTGAATACACATTCGCAAGCAAAAAAGAAGAAACAACAGGTTTAGTCCAGGCAGCAAACGAAGACAATATATTTCAAAATTTCACGTCACTACAGATGTACTGGTAAATGCTAGTGATGGAGCAGGCAAGTAGCTTATAGGCCTGTGTCTAAGATCTGCTCCCTCAACTGGTGGAAGTTGAACTACACTGCACAATTGGCGGAAGTGCTTTAAGTTGTTCAGGTACCCTTGTGTAACAGTCAATGGATATCCAATAAAGCTTAGAATATCACGTGAGAATGTTCAGTTTGCAAAAATTGTGTGCAAAGAAGAAGTTTAGCTTCCTGCCTAATCGCTTGTACCTAGTGAGTTCGTGTTTGCTGGTAAATGATTTCGTATGGAAGGGAATTTCTATCTTAAGTGTTGAACATCAATGAGGAAAAAAGGAAAAGGGAGTAACGTTAGTTTTATTTTGGCGAAATTCTCTTCCTGTAGTTCGTTTTTGCAATCGATTTTATGAACTGATTTTATAAATTGTCGAGTCACAAAAATGCTAAATTCCATTGCTTAGAACACAATACTAACGAATTTATCTAGTTGCCAGGGTTCAGGGATAAATTGCTGGACAAATTGCAGCTATCCTCTGAACTGCAGGAAGCGACTTGCCACAGAGGACTCGACGTATTCAAGGTGGATGAAAGGTTACTTGATTTCGCAATCTGCAACACTGGAGTGCAAATGCTAACTGAACACCTGAGATCAAATAAATACTCACCTGCCGTGAACTCAATTTCAACCGGGTTGTCTTCCCCCTAACAGTAACGCAAGGTTCTTTACTGCATGAAGGAAGCGTCACTCTCATCACGGAAACATCCATGGAGCCTGTGCAACATGGAGAGACAGAATGGTGGACATATCAGGTGTATCTACGGCCAGCAGAAATTCCCCCCTTACGAACACTCTTTTCGAGGTGTATTTAGGGATCTAGAATCCGACGAAACCAGAGGAAAATAAAAGAGTTGTAAAACAATTACAGCCCACAAATGAAATTTTAAAAACAAACATGGGACAGGTCAATCGCCAGTTGTCTAGATTAATATAGCTTCCACGGACTAAAGAAACGTGTTCTTTTGAAGTAACACCAAAAGACTGAGTTTCGGTTTAGCGAAAATACGCCGCGGAATTTTAGTACGTTCGATTGTCATTTATGTCCAGTATCGGTGAACCATTTCTGGTTGACTGTTTCGGTTGACCCGAAACAGAGAAAAATTGGCAAATTCATATAGCTGTGGCATAAACATTGATGAACGTTTGTAAAGCTGGCATCTCGCTTGAGGAAGCGGCCCAACTAACCACTGCTCCAACTCACCCATTGCTTTGACTCCGGAGATAAGCAATATGGGCAAGAAAATAAGACTGAAGAATTAATTGCTGGCAGTCAACCTTTGTCGCTGACTGTCGTGATCCAAAACTGGTCTTGGGCGAATGACAGAAGAACGTTCTGAATGGGGCCAACCAGAATTTTTCCATGTGCTTGGTCATCCTTTATGGTGTTAGGGTCAACCAATTTACGGATATCAGAGAGCGACAACGCTATAGTGGAAATAAAGTGCACATTGCGACCGTCCACATCAAATGCTGGGGCGGAGTTCGTGATTACAATTAGACGATACATGAACAAGAAATTTCGTTGGCTACATTGGCGTGTGCTGTCCAAGGAACAAGTATCACGTTTTGCCAAGACTTGCAGCTTGGTATGGGACAGTCATTTAGCCAGATAATTGTCTATTCCTAATACAATGCAAAATTCACAAGTGTTGTGGCCGTCTTCAGTTGGAAAAAGACTCCAAGTTTTTGCTCGCCGAAAAAAAATGCACTGCCCTCAAAAACGCAAATTTATTAGAGGAAAAATAATATTTCACCCGGCAACATTGGTAAGTTGAAAACTCCCTATTCGTTAAGTTCCTATCACAGTCTGCTCGGAAAAATCTAGTCATCATACTGGAACCCTAAACAAAATCCATTTGGGGTGCAACAGTTCTGGTAACAGTGTGGAATCCTGCATCTTGTATCAACTATAAGCTTTCACCACAAAATATCCAGTAAGCCGGGAATTATCCCTGGAAGCTTACCACAATCTCTGAAGTTTAAACTCTCTGTCAGCATCGATAAACCGAGAAGCAGACCACACGTCAAAGCTACTCTCAAGTAGTGCATCCCTGGGTCAGGTTTTGCACAAGAACCAATGCTTTATATATGCCTATGACTTTAGACTCGTGTTCTAGTAAGCTGATCCTGATTCAATGCTCCCTATGTGAACGTGGCTCCATGGCTTTCCCGAATTTAAATCAGTGTGGGTAGCAAGGGTCTATAAGAACAACGGAATTAAAATAGGTAAACCAAGTTTTGATGTTTTAGGCTTTCCGTAGGCACATGTGATCTACAACCCCGTGTTTATTTTCTCCATGTAGTCAGTTGGTGGTAACATCTGTAGCTTTTGGAATAGGCAAGAAATAAAATTCTTTGTCTGCGAATTGCAAGTATGGTTTCACCCGCCAAAAATGCCTTATTCGGGGCGAACGTATTTTTAAAATACAGAAGATTCTTTAGTTTTATTTAGCCATAGATGTGTGCGCGTATTCCAGACAGTCAAACAAAAAGAGTTGTCAAAAGTAACTTCGAAAACAGCCCCAGGTCAAAAGTGAAAACTAGGGTTGGAAGTCTCAGCAATTATCCGTTACGAACCTTCGCAATTTTCATCCAAGCTCAAAATTATCTGTCTGTCTTGGAAAATGAGAAACCGTACGTCCGGCAGTTTGAAAAAAGCTCGTCCGGATCTGCCTTCCTTACACTTGTCGGTGATTCAAGCCATCGACACCGCGTAGACCGCATCGATTAAGGTAGATTTTTCAGTGTCATTCCATAGGTTTATTGGACTATTTGAACCATAAGGGCAGTGTAAGATCAATTCGTTTTCGTTTGAATATCCTTGATCTGATGTCAAATATTCACCCTCTTCATATTGAGCATGCTGCCCCATCAAGTCCAAGGGTCACACAATAACGAATAAGATTTTGTCGAGTAATTACCGGTGCGGAGAGAGCCTGCAACAGAAAAACCGGCAGCGAATGCAAACAGGAATTCACGTCACGCAGATGGGTCTTGTGATTGAATTCTGGACAGCATGGTGCAAAAATTGACGAAAGCCCGTGTGTGCTTATCGTATGCACAAGTTGTAAATGGTAATTTGAGACAGACAGCCAAGTAAACCTAGCAGATACGACTCCAAACAAACCTTTAGATACTGCACCGAAACTAACTGGCTAACTAATTCTTCAAAGCGTACTCGCTGAGTCATGCTAATGTTTATCACGTCAAAATAGTGATTGTCTCTGACTGTTCGTGGGATACGCATACGAATGCAAAAAAAGAAAAAGGAACAATTTAAGTCCAGGCAGTGAACGAAGTCAGTATATTTCAAAATGTGATTTCGTTACAGATGTACTAGTGCACAATACTGATGGAGCCGGCAAGTAGCCTGTAGGAAGGTGTCCAATTTCCGCCTCCGCACACTACACTGTACAACCAGGGGAATTGCATTAAACCGTTCAGGTACAATTGTGCGACAATCAATGAATAGTCGGAAAAGTTTAAAATGGCACGTCATAATGTTCAGTTGCCAAAAACCGTGTGCAAACAAGAGATTTAGTTTCCTGTCTAGTCGCGTTTTACTGGACAGTCCGCGTTGGCTGATAAACAATATCTACCTTCAGTGTAAAACAGCAATGATGAAAACAAGGGGAAGGGAGACCCGGTGGTTTTATTTTGGCGAACTGTTTTGTTATATTTTGGTTTTGTTGTTCTTTTTATTAATTGCGAATTGTAACCCAGCTGATGACGTCGAGTCATTAGAAATGCAAAATTTCACTTGCGTTGGACACAGTACTAACTACTGATATTAGTCACCGGTGCCGACAGATAAGTTGCTGGACAAACTAAAGCGATTTCCCGAATTATGCGAAGCGACTCGCCACATTGAACCGGATATACTTAAAGTGGATGAAATGTTAGTTGATATCGCAATCTGCGACACTGGATTGCAAATTTTAGCTGAACACCTGGGATCAAACAATTACTCACCTTCCGCGAACGCAATTTCAACCGGGACTGTTTTCCCCCTAACAATAACGCAGGGTTCTTTACTGCACGGATAAAGCGTTAACCTCATCTCGGAAACGTCCATGGAACCTGAAGAGGCAGAATGATGAAGTTATCAGGTGTAACTACGGTTAGCGCGAGTTCCACGAAACCGCAGCGTGAAATTATTTATGTGAAAAATAAATGTGCAAGCAGAAATACCCTCCTTACGTACACTTTTTTCAAGGTCTATTCAGCGGCCTAGAATCCGATGAAACCAGAGAGAAATAAAAGTGTTGTAAATGCAGTAATTACAGTCCACAAATAAAAGTATCAAACAAACAGGGGACACGTTTATCGCCAAATTTCTAGCTTGATCTAGCCTCCACGAACCAAAGAAGCGCGTTCGTTGGTAGTAACAGCAAACGACTGCGGTTCAATCTGCCGAAAATACGCCACGATATTTTGGTACGCTCGATAGTTAGTCCTGAACATGTCCAAAGCGGGTCAAGCATTTCAAGACAGTTGGTTTGCCAGAAACGGAGGAGAAACTGCCGTTCGTCAGCAAATTCACGTAGCGGTGGCATAAACATTGATGTACGTTTGTACAGCTGACATCCTCCGGAAACGGGCAACACGGACACGAAAAAAAGACGCGAGAATTAATTTCCGGGTTAACTGTACCGTGGGCAATCAACCTTTGTCTTTGAGAGTAATCCAAAACTGGACAGTTAGGTGTCGGTCATAGCTGATTTGGCCAAGTAGTCGTACATCCCTTGGTGAAATGCAAACTTCACAGGCGTGTTCGCCCCTATTGAGAAAAGAACTTCACGGGGACGTTTCTGCTCGAAAGTGTAGCGGAAATGAAAGAAACACATTTTTAGCGGACACATAACTACCTCTCTTACGGGGGAAACCTTTACCGAAAACTGTCCTCAAAAATACAAAGTTATTAGGGGAAAAATATTATTTCGCCTGGCAGCATTAGTTAAGTAAAAACTCGGTCCTGTCGGTAAAGTCTTGCCGTCCTACTGGAACTCTGGACAAAATCCAGGTGAGGCGTAACAGATCAGACGCAATGTGGAATCATGTGTCTTGTACCACCTTAGAGGTTTCACAACAAAACGTCTTTTATGCTGGGAATTATTCTTGGAAGCTTACCACAATCGCTGAAGTTCAAACTCTTTGTGAGAATCAATAGACCGAAAAGCAGACCACGCGTCAAAACTACCCTCAAGCGCAGCATTCCCGGATCATTTCGCATATGTACAAGCGCCATATATATGGCTATGAGTTTAATACTCGTACTTTGGTAACCTGAACATGATTCATCACGCCTTAGGTGAACGTTGCACCATGGCTTCCTCGAATGTAAATCAGTGTGAGTAGCAAGGGTTTGGCAAAACAATGGAATACAAAGAGGCAAACCCAGTTCACATATTTTAGACTATACGTAGGCACATGTGACATACAACCCCCAACTTTATTTTGTCAAGGTAGTCAACTCGTAATAATGTCTGTAGTCTGTAGAGGATGCGAGAAATGATGGTTCATTGTCTGAAAAATATAAGTATAGTTACACACAAGCTAAAATTGCTTTGTTCGAGGCGAATGTATTTTCGAAATACAGAAATGTATAGAGTTTTATTTAGCCATAAATCTTTGCCCGTACTCCAGACAGTCAAACCAAAAGAATTGGAGAAAGTAACTTCAAAAAAAGCCCCAGGTCAGAGGTGAGAACTAGGGCCAGAAGCATTCAGAAATCATTTGTTACGAAGCTTCACAATTTTCATCCATCATCATCGAAATCTCCTGTCTGTTTTGGTTAATCAAAACGGTACGTCCAGCATTTTGTCAATGATTCCAGTCATCGGCAATGCGTCGACCGCAGCGATTAACGTACAATTGACAGTGTCTTTCCAGACGTCTATTGGAATATTTGAAAAAAACAAGGTCATTTTTTTGCATATCCTTGATCTGATGACAACTGCTTTGGCCTCCTCATTTTGAGCCAGATATCCCTTCAAATCCACAGATCACAAAATTTCGAATAAGAGTTTGTTGTTTAAGTTGCGATGCAAAGTTGAAGCCTGCAACGGAAAAAGCGACAGCGAAAGCGAGCAGGACTTCACTTCACACAGTGCAGCCCGTCGAAGGAATTGGAGGGAGCTAGGTAGCAAAATTGTCCGAAGCCCTGGTATGCTTTTAACAATAATGATGATGTTTATCTACAACCTGTGGGTGGCATAAAGTCCGGCATGATCATACGTTTGCAGTCCGAAGGAAGCATGACCGCGGAATTTGCGGAGATGCGGATTGCACGAAAACATGACAGTCTCATCAACACTGGGGAATATCCGGTGAAATAATAATAAAATGTCTCTTCCCCAAATTGTGGGGAACAAGAGGCATGAGGTGCGACTAGCTCAAAGACCGCCAGCTGGAATAAGCAAATTCTAAAATGTGATTGGAGACTGACGGAAGATGAACAAGATTCTTTTCAGACTAGTAAACCGAGAACAAAGGACTCCAAACAGAACTGCAGCGAAGCTTCCTGGATAGCCATTTCTTCAACCCATCCTCCCTGAAACAGTAAGTCTTGTTAACGTTTATCGCAACAAAATATTGATTGCTTTGTACAGGTTGCGAATTGCGTGATTGTACAACCAATATACATGGCGAGATTTACGAATTCATTGTAAACTAGCTTATATACGAAGACAAGAATAATATCCATGAATATGTCACATATTATGATCAGCTTTCCTGTGCAAACTTTTCCCTAACATTGTTAAGTATGTGAAAAGTATTCCGTTTTTTATGAAAAAAATCTTTCCAATATCTGAGCATCCGGTCGTATTGGACAAAGAACCATTTCGCAGAAACTGTCTGGACAGGGCGTTTCAACGGGTCATGAAACCAAATGATATGGGTCCCTTTCACACCTCCTGTTAGGTGTCCGAATAACGGGAAGCGCGCCAAATCGGGCATTTAGGCCGAATATATGGGTTAGGGTGCTGGAATTTTTTAAGACTGAGTGGGAACCTCATGTCTGCCATGAATTTGATCCTCGCTAAGAAGAGCCGACAGCGTTTTCATCGTCACCATACCAGCGAAAAACCAGTTGATTGCCTTGGGATGATATCAGGCGGAGAGATTTTCCGACAACAACCAAACATGCTGAGACACTCAGGCGCATGGCCATCGTAATTTCTTACTCCCAGGTATGTTTCAATCACAGAAAACGGAAGTGAAACCTGATTCCAGTCCGGACCGTTTTTCGATATTAGGATAGTTTTGTGGAGGAAGATCGGATCACCGAATTGCAGACGAAAAATGAACAGCACAAGAAATGACTAAGGATGAAGGCGTGAATTGCTTGGTGAATTTGATTGCGTGGTAGAGAGATATCATTGTTATTGTCCATCTTGCTGAGCATGCGCTTAATCTGTTGGAGACAGAATGAAACGTTCCTTTGCATTTCTCAGTACCACTGATGGAAAACGTATTCATGCCAGAACTAACTATAACATTGATGGTGTCTGAGACCATTAACCCAGCAGATGCAGGGACTGCACAACCTCTTCCTTGATGGTCTTAGATGCTGCTCGGAAGCAAAAGACGTGCTTCAGTTGTGCCCGAACCTACAGTCAAATTGCACACAAAATATCTACGTCAATCATATTTACACAGATTTCAACGAAGTTCGAATTCGTGCCGATTACTTTGATTATCCTCTAAGAGTTTCTTTGCACAACACATGCTCCCTTTTGCTTTCACCTAAGGATATTTCTCCCAAGATAAACGACGGCGACTAGTTTGCGACTTAGGTTCTTTTCGAAGTTCGCATCCTAATTTATGAGTGACAAGTACCCGGGCTCATTCCAGTACAGTCGATTGTAATGTGGAGAAAAAACTGCGCCAGCACACTTCACAGAGTCGCCGCATGCCTTGACGACGGGATGAACGTAGGGCCACGAATAAAAACCCAGTAGGACACTATGGGAGTCGGCTAAATAGAACAGGTGATTTGCTGAGTTGTGTGAAGTACCGCAGTTTCTTATTGACCAAGGTAGCCAGCGCCCAGACCCGTCGAATATCGACACAATCGCAGGAATGAAATGTTGCCGAACTGAAGTTTGTAATCATTAGCTACCACTGCGCCTACCAGCCAAATGAACACCTTTCGCTGATATCTTTCAATCAGTTTTTGACCTAGGAATGTCGGTGAGGTTTTTCACGCGACCGCAAGCTTGCATATGAAGAAGCAAAGACAATGTTGCTATCGGAACTTTTGCTTACGCAATTGTACCTCCGCGCATCATACCGCGGAATCGCTACAGTCATAACTCACACATTCCTTGATTGTATGCAGATGGAAATCGCTCACGCCACCGGGATGTTTGCTCAGGCACAAATCAATTTCCAAGTGATTGAGAGAGAAACGCTAGCCCTCACTATTAACGTGATGTTCCACAAAGTAACTTCGAAATGTAACTTTTGTGACGGATCACAAAACACTGTTGCTTGTATTTGTTTCCAAGTGGCAGGTGACACCGTTGCACCAATTGTTATGGTCACACCGAAAGTCCGAGTTATGAGTTTTGAGATCATGAACCAATTGCGCGTGACATTTGGCCCGCAGCTAACCAGAAGTTACGCAGCTGACAACCGCCGCTGCCTTTGCCACAAATTGAAGAGCCATGTGAATTCTTCCGGGCCAATTAACCGACAAAGCTTCCTCATCATTAATGATGCATTCCGTAAGTGGCCTGAAGTCCTTTTTGTGTCTGAGATATCAACGAAAGATGAACCATCACTAAACCACGGGGTCTGTTTCCAATGTTCGGAATCTCTGAAATTGGTGTGTACGACAGTCGTGTCGTACTCATATCCCACCAGTTTGGTGCTTTTGTTCGAGAATAGTGCATCACGTATTTTATTAAAAAAAACATTCCACTCCAACCCAACCATGAAGATAAACGGTTCAAAGACACCGGTAAACGCGCCTTGATTATGAAAAATCCTCGGAATGGTTAAAGATAAATTATGGTGCACCTGGTAATCCAGAGTTCCCCGATGATCGATTTCCAGAGGGGGCTATGTTGCACACAGGGCTGAGTTTTACCCATATCGCTACCCTGCACCCGATCACAAAATGTAGTAAATTAACGTTCCAGTCTGGAATTCTGGTGCTTGTGAACGAATATTGACTTTGGCACAGGAATGGTACTGTTGGGCTTGATTTCAAAGGCATCAGAGAGGAGGTCTTACGCGTCTGGTTATGTTATTTATTTTGAAACTGGCATGTCAGTTGGGTAGGGCAACTTGATTGTTTTATCCCATGAACGGAACAAAGACTTGCTGGACCTCAGCTTGTTGTTGTATGCCTTCATTGTTCCAGGACAAGCAGCAAAAGCCACCGGTTCACAGCTCAGGTCAGATACATTGTCGCCACCAAGACGCATTACGGATTGCTCCAGCAAACTGGAAGAGCTTTTTTCAACCTGACCCGAGTCAACAGCTTTATTTCACACGGTAAAACGTTGTAGTCGGGACAAAACATTCATGGAATGAAGGAAGCGTGAGCGCTCCTATTCCAAAAATACATCTTTTCTGACTTCCTCATTTTCTGACTCTTCAAATTCGCAGACCGTAAACAGTTCTGGTACATCGGATTTGAACGTTTGCTGATTGAATATGTGATGACTACACAAATGTGACAAGTTGTTGCAACATAGACTTACAATGACTTTATTACCACCCATAGATTTCTAAAACCCCCTCAGTCTGCTCCGATCCTAAAGCTGATTGTGCAACTTTTGAAATATGTTTTGAAATGATGTGCCGAAATCATACGCGAACTTTTCTTCAGATTAGGTGAGTAGATGTAAGTGCGAGTGTTTTGGCTGAGGTAGGAATCACTTGGTCATACATGAGTATTCATGAATGTACGCATTTTAGTGACAGAAATATCTGTACTCATCAAAATATTGACACACACTAGCTCATAGAAAATGCCCACGACCTGAACCGTATGAACAAGCATCAGCTTGTTATCTACGTGTTCATGTGTGTCAATCTACGTCTTTTACTCGGGGGAAGTTTAACTATGAATAGAAGCCCATGCGGTATGGAGCCTAGATATAAATTGCCTATCATTACTCATTATTCCGCGGTGTTTGTATCACAACCGACTTCTTTTGCTGCCCGGTCAAGAATCTACGTCTACTTTCCAGACGAAATTGTTTTGATTTGGCACAGTATTTCTGATAGCATTTTAGATGGTACCTCCATCGCATTCAATGACCTTGGGTGGGCCCTCAAGCTGAACGATCGCATTTCACGTGATTTTATGAACAATGTGCCAGTGACATTGAAGTTAACAAATACTCGAACATAAGACGTAATGGTTTGCAAAAACGTTTATTTAGTCAAGTGGCCTTGACCTTGAAATTTACTAGAGTAGCGGAAACTTGTTTCTGTGAACATTCACCTACTTTCCACCCGTCTACTTCCAAAGCATTGGATAATCTAGTTGATTGATTGTGCGTCGAACTCCGGAGAATGTTGATCGCAACACATGTAGGATACGATAAAAATGGCATGAGGATACCCAAAACTCAATATACTGGCTGCTTATTAGTTATGTAAGGGGATTTGCGAATTTTGCGTGGGCATCGGTCATTGTTCCACCGACTGACAGCAATTCATTCCCCTAAAAGTGGACTACGGAGTGCCGCTTGGCTTTCCTTCTAGTTTAAAAATGGCCCATTCTTTTGAAGGCTAAACACCAGTGTAAACCCAAAGGATTTGTAGGACAGTGCAGTTCTCTAAAATGAAGCGAAGTTGGTAGAAGTGTTGGAAAACCAAAGACTTTTAGGCTGCTTACTATGGAGCAATACTCAGGAGTTCGTTCGTAAGCTCATCAACCGTGAAATGTTAGACATTTCCGCAATCGTCACAACATGTCATGTGGACTATATCATTTGAATGAAACTTCAAACTGCAGAAACGATGGTTTCTTGTCGTCAAACTAACTGTGCTGGCCGCCCAGGCTGTGCCCTATTTCTAATGAGGAAATGCACAAATTATTTATTCCAATTAAATTAATTAGACAACAGTTTTGTGACGGTAATCACAACATCGACTTCCTGATGTACCATTGGCCTCTAATAGTGGAAGCCGCAGATAATGCGTGGTTAACAAACTGCGTGTCACGTAGGGCAGTTGTCAGAAGACCATGCTAAAGGAAGACCTTGTATTCTCCATTTAAATTTTAAAGCAACTAACAGAAGGCGAAGGCATAGTGTTGAATCAAAGTGAGTGAGAATCGGGGTTATTGGTAAGCTGACAGGCAGCCGAAAATGCATGTGGGTTCATATGGGAAGCAACAACTCTCCGTTACGCATGATCAACATGATGTAAACCTGAGCCCTCCAGATGCCATCCTCCTGAGCCTGGCTGTATCTACGGGAAAACTAAGAATAAGAAAAGGTAATCGCAAAATTCCCTCGGAAAAATAGTGTCATGGCTCCCTTAGAGACATCTAGCCGGTGTCCTGGTAGGTTTATTGGCACGATAGACACCAGGTCATTTTGTTTTTCATGTGCTTTATTTTATTTTATTTTGTTTTCATATTTTATTCCTTCAGCCGAGTTCGTAGGAGGCGCGGTTTCATACATTTGAAAATGCGTACTTAGATTGTCACTCCTTGAGCTAGTGTTTTGTGGAACGCACTGGTACCTCGAGCGTCCTTGAACCACACGGGAAATTCACTTCGAAAGCATTTCTAAATGAACCATAGTGATGCGAAGAATGAACTGATGCGAAAAGCATGTGAACAACACGTTCATTTATGAAAACGGTCACCTGAATGTGAGGAAAGCACAGCACGGTGAATTTGAGAGCCTGCAGTTTTGAAAATTTGTGATTCCCAAGTTATTAGATTGAATTGCAGCTCCAAAATTACCGAATGCTCAACACTGCCATTCAGGGTTTTTTCACCAGGTGATGTATTGCAGCTATCACATATGAATAATTTCATCATTGTAGCACTATGTTGCATGTTTCGTATTGTATATATCATCATCATCGAAGGCATGACATCAGCGATCAACATCGATGCTCCACTGCCGCACAACCATGATTTATTTGAAAGCTTTATTTAAAGAAAGAGTGAAGGTGGAAGTTAAAGGGACTTATTTCTAGCTTATCACAATCATTACGAGGTGCCTACACCTCCAGACGCTCCCTCAGGCGATCTGGATAGAAACTGACATCGGTTGGCATCCACATACTGCAGCGTCTCCAACCAGGCGCATTCAGGATCACACGGTCCCAATCCTGGAAGGCGAGTAGCACCGACAGCACCCAAGCGTTTCGTGATCTCTTTCATAATCTGCCATGTCAAGGGTTGGCCACCTCTTTGTTTACGCCACTCTGAATTGGGCTTGGAAAGTAGCATTCTCTTCGGCGAACGATGGTTCGGCATACGCAACAGATGTCCCAAGCAACGCAGGTTCTGGTGCTGGACACATTCTCCAATGGAGTACCTGTTACATAACCGAAAACACGCTTTCTAACTGCCTCGTTACGGATTCACCGACACCAACCCACACGGGCTGTGCTACTGAGACAGCAATTGTCGAACACCTGAAGCCGTCTCAGTTCCGCTACTCTAATAGGCCAAGTCTCTCATCCATTCAAATATATATATACATATATATGTATTATATTATATATCTTTTATACATATCGCAAATTTTGTATGTATATGCATTGTATACATGTATATATTCAATATTGTATATGTGTTTGTTGTTTAGAAAGATAGCGTTGCGAATGGGTAACAGGTCATGTGACGTTAAACAGTGTACCGTCACACACGACCTGTACATTGGTTTGCATCGACCGTTGTACTATCAGACATTTCTCCCTGGGGCACCACAAAGTTACTCACCAAACGATAGATAATTCACGGAATCAGTTTCCCCCACAACACACACAGGTAGTCCGAATGTTTCATGTGTTTCACTGATCACGTTTGTTTAACCAACGTGGGTAAGTTGTGCGCTCCAATCAGGATCGCGGTTCGAAATAACCGGTTACGCTTTTCCATGCTCGTATACATCTCGCTGGCGTTATTGCCAGGGATATATACGAACACACGTATGACCGTTACGGTGGATACAGAAATTACAAAAGCCCAGTGGTGCAGCAAGTTTTCCAAGTTCAAAGGAAACATTCTGCTAGGTAACTCGTTTGACTGTCGTTCCACCACACCGTAGTCGCACGTTCCCTTAATTTGTATGCGCAGTGCGTTGCTCCTGCGATTACAACAGCTGACTGGACGCAGAAGTATACCGTGCTTCAACCATCCAGGGGTTTCCACAGTATCCGCACTTTGCCCTGTGAAGAAATTGTCCATTATTTTAGATCACTGTTGATGTGGTCGTACATAGTCACTAATATTTTAATAAAATTAAGGAATAATGCATCGACAAAATGCTGATCAATAAATGATTTTAGATCCTGTTGATGTGGTCGTACACAGTCACTAATATTTTAATAAAATTAAGGAATAATGCATCGACAAAATGCTGATCAATAAATGTCGTCAACCAACCAACAAGTAGATATCAGCTTGGTTTGGAGAGTGGTTCAACAATTTGTTCTGTAAACCACTCAGATTGGGTAAGAAACGAAATCAATGCGTATCCAGGAAACGGTGATCCAGCTACTTGCTTGCAACCAATGACCTGGTTAATTTTTTGAATAAGATGGTCGAGAAATCTCTCGGTTCGGTCAAAGGCAGAAGAATCTGGGTGAGTCATTCAGATGTCCCGGTTGAGTGACTGTCGTACGGAACTACCTGTTGAACAATTTGCAATTCCCTTGCGCTACTACTGAAACGCCCAAATTTCCCGAGGATTGAGGACAACCGTATATTTTTAATTAACTCGTGTGACATTTTTTCCAAGAACTGGAATGATGTGAGTTCTCCTGACACAGTTATTAGCAGGTGGATCGGAGTTTGATACACGGGTATTGAGCCAGAAATTCGGTCCCGTGGTGCAACGAAGCTGATGTCATGTACTTGGAGGTGAACTCTCAGATTACTATAAATTCGTGGCAACGTCTGGTCTCGGCATCACGCATATTATTTGGGAACTAGATTGGTAATAGTCCATCAGGCATGCATTTCATCGTCTTGGGTGGACCAGCGTGAGTGCTTTGTGTAACTGGTTTACCAGAAATGGATCAAGAACATGCGTCGCCGCTGATGCCGTAAGAAACTGGAACGAAGGTCCATGGTTTCTTCCTTTGATGATGCATGCATCGCCGCTGATTCCGTAAGAAACTGGAATGAAGTTCCACGGTTTCTTTTTTTGATGATAAGTTTGAGCATCGAAACTACGTGCTACCCCAGCCTGAGTAAAATTCCTCTCCGGGTAGCTAAACAAGTGCATAATCCGGATGTCCTTTCGCTCTTTATCCAAACACCATTCTGAAGCAAAGCGCTCCCTTGAGTAACGCGCTGTGTTCTCAGATGATACTTTTAGCGGGCCAACGTCACAGCAGGCATTTTCATGAAAACTTTCAACACCTCGGTTTCCTGGTAAAATGCACGGAAAAAATAAACGAGTGAAACATGCGAACATATTGGACTTGTGTGCCAGGTGAGTGGTGAATGATGAATGGTGGTCACTCTAACACCGTAAACGGTGCATGGCTCACAATCGCAAGGGAATGTTGTTTATCGACAACGCGCGAAGGTTGGTTGACCCTGTGTAGGCAGGATCCCATTAGCAAAAGTTTATGCGCGACTAACCAGAAAATCACGCAGCGGTGATTACGCACTGCATTTTTCCGGTCGATACGCCATATATCCGTGCCAAGGATTGCAGTTGGTATTCGGTGAAATTTGTTGTCACCCTGAAATGTTTTGCAAGGAGACTTTGTAACGTGAGACACCCGAATGTGTGATTGAAGACAATCGTCAATTAGCGAGTACTGAGATAATTATACTTTATGGAGTCAATACTGGATTTAAGTTTGAAGAATCACGGCAAATATAGTCAAGACGCGAACACCCGCTCCCGTTAACGACATTGGGAGGCCCCAGCCCCTGAGTGCTCAATTTCTGTGCGGTTCTGTTGGACCTCCCATGGAAGCGAGAGAACGAAAGCACCAAATTAATTTGCCAGGTACTAATGTCTGCGTTCTTCTTTAGAAGAATATAGCAACTTCGTATCTACAAGCTTGGGTCCAATGTGTAAATTTGTTGATCAACAGCGAAGTTGTGGCGCAAACTGCTTTGAAGAAATTCATGACACCGGTTATCTTTTCGTCCCGTTGCACTCCATCTGTTGCCCGTTCGACGAACAGATGAACGGCCACCTGATTCATATCAAGTTGGCCCACGTGAGCGGCCAATACTTTGGCAGATTGCCAAAGCTTCGGGTTCTATAAGGATCAACCTAATAGCGGGAAGTTGTGTTCCAAAGCACAAGCCCCGTAGACCGTTTAGATTGGATTTATCTAAACCGCTGTAACATGTCCGTTTCTTGAAGTTCAACCGGATTCAAAAGCCAGATACACGCCACACGCGATCAGACAACGCATCTGTTGTCGCGGTCTGTGAAGATTGAGCACGTGTTTACATGATTTGTTCTGCTTAACGGCTACCCATCGCTTTGAGCACCATGGGAATTGTCAGACAGCTCCATTTGATGTTCCAGTCAAGGTCATTAGGTGTTGTGCAAAGGCTTTCATACATTAACCCAGTCCAGGGGGTTATTGACGCCTTGCACTTTTATTCATGGAGGAAGAAGTATTCCGAAGCATGTGCTTTTCCAGGCATTTTATTTTGGTTTATGTCAGTGCACATCACTGTACTCGTGCTGCATTTGTCCGTTCTCTTAAAAAACGTGGTCTGGCAGAGAGAATTCTAGAGACCGGACAGGTAGTCATCTAAGAAATGGGTAAAACTCACCGAAAAGAATACATAAATGCGGCCTCCGTTCTCTTAAAAACGTGGTCTGGCAGAGAGAATTCTAGAGACCGGACAGGTAGTCATCTAAGAAATGGGTAAAACTCACCGAAAAGAATACATAAATGCGGCCTCGCTGTTCCAAATCTACGAATTCTGTAGCATGTCGGGAGACGAACTCGGCAGTTGGGCCGCCTCTATTTTCGGTCCAAAAACATTGAGTAACACAGGGTAACATCAGCACAAGTGAAGTTCTTTTATTAAGTCAACTGAGCTGCATTAGGTTGGGTGGGAAACTTTATTAAATGAGCATAAAAATGAACGGATAAGTGAATAAAAATAAAGTAATGAGAAGAAATGTGACAATGGGTCAATGAGTGGGGGGGCGATGGCTTGGTCCTCATGTGAAGTCTCATCTGGAGGGGTTTCCGAGTGACAGACGCAATTTTTATATCCCACACAACTGAACTTGTCAATCCAGGCATATGATCAACTGATCCAGCGAAAATATTGATTATCCGGGATTTTGGAGGGAGGCTAAATTGGTACACGAGCAGTTGTAAAATGGATCCAGACCAGTGGAATCAGTGCAGGTGTCTAAACTTATATAAACAAAATTATGCTTACCTACAACTCAAAGCGCAATTGGATCTTGCAGGCTCTAGACAGACATTTCCGAAGTTCATAAACCCCCATTGATACTGACCCGCCAAAATACCTCTAGTTCAGGTGATCCTCTGTACCGAACAAAGCCTGAACTCTCACGATATTATGAGGACCTTCTGGAGTTCTATCACCCAATGCCCCTTCTTCTAAAACTAGAGTGGTTTAACTTTCGTAAAAAGGTGCAATATAATGGCCACTCTCTCAGTGAGACATTTGACAACGTCTAATTAGAAAAAGATGCACTTTCCGTTTGTCAAGTACACCCGAAATATGTGCAACCTTGACACCACACACCCGTCAAAACGTCCTTAATCCTGAAACGTCAGAAATTGATGGACAAAGGGCTAAACCCTTAAGATCATGACCAGCATTTTTCGAGATTTAAACGTTGATGTTTCTCAGTAAGGGTGAAAAGGCTTTACAGTTTCTTATATTAAGCATAGAATATCTTCACTTATACGACTATATCCCTGCTATATATTTTGCAGCCGACTCGTCTTACTTTACATATCCAACGTGGAGTAATTGCTTAGAACATGTTAGTGGATGCTTTGTACCTCTCCTCGGTTTTTATGGTGCACATTCATGGGCGTTCTCCACTCAAAATGTCTCCACTCAAAATCCTGCCTTAATGCTACTGTTTGCGAGCGGAACTAAGGCCAAATCACGGTGCAGTTTCATCCAGCGAATACTAGGGAAAACGGTGATTTCTCGTTTGGCACGCTTAGGATCACGAAATATTGTGTACCCGAGAAGACGAACTGGTAACCTTACGTTTCCGGGGGAAACTTTCTAAAAAAGGGCGGAATGTGTCAATTTTTGGAGGCTACACGGGTTATTGAAGAAGCACCAGTGAGCATATTTTTAGATAGTAACGATTTCGTCGAATTTCTTTCGTTCACATTTACTGGCAAACTCAGAATAAAAATTGATGCGGACAGATAATGTTTGACAGAGGTTTTCGGGAAAGCCTTCATAGATGTCTTTCAATTTATCGGTCTCCTGCATTTACTTGTGTTTGCTGACACACGCCGCGGGGATCATTGACGGTACCACCGAAGGGTTATCCCAAAATGCATCGAAACTTGGCAGGACCACAGTATACCAAGGCGGTTATGTTTGGTTCACTGTTAAAAGTTAACCGGAGTCGCACAGGAATTGATAGTTCATCTACACAAAACCTAAGGTGTTTGATAGATATAAGGGTTTACGTATTCCGCTAACACCACGGTTGCAAACAGGGCTGCGTGCGTCATCTATTTGGCAGCGTGTTATCCAAGTCCTTCGTTTACATAACGCCCATGAGTAAATGCGTTCATCGCATAAGACTACACTTGGTCATTAAGTAATATGTTTGTATATCATCAACGCAAGGCGTGGGACACACCAAATGCCTACGCTAATCGTATTTTCGTGGTCTACTCGTTACCCACGACAAAAGTGCAAAACTAACCGCGGAAGCGAACCTTGTTTCACGGCTGCCGTTTTTGTCGCGGAACATTTGATGCGGCAATATACGTGAATTAACTGATTTGTTTTTAGTTCAGTATATTACGTTGTTTTTAAATAATCATAGTTTGAACATCGGAATGACAACAGTACACTTTGCGTTGCCACCCAAATAATTTCATCAGTTCATTCGCAGGAGACTTCGCCCTCAAGTTCACCGGATATCATACGACAACCAACCGCGTTAGCCCACGCAAAACCGTATACCGCAGCTGAGACAGGAATCGGCTAAAAGATAATATATCCTCATTGTGGAACAGGCGAACTTTTTTCAAATCTTACTGAGCATTTTGTCACTGGCTATTTATTACTTGCACGAAGTATTCCACCAATAACGCATTACTTTTTTCCACAGGATAATATAAAGGTTGAATAGAGATTTAGTC
>NW_008752031.1:377524-387372 GCF_000715545.1 Opisthorchis viverrini | reverse complement strand
GTATATTCTGTCCAGGTTTAGGGTGATCACTAGTGATTAGCCGCTTGTGGCCGAACTTCCCCGTATGGGAATTCCTGGATTGGTCTGTACGTTAACCATTAAAGGTGAAGCAGCTTCTCGGGTATTCAGCATAGCGTTTCTTCATTCACATGACGAAATTTCCACTACACTTCCCAGAGGACGCCACTTTACCAACACCACTCATGAGTAGTATTCAGTAGTAGCTCGTGGTGAAATCCTTTAATCGGTACCACGGTCCAATTTACATTTCGCCGTTTTTTTCTTTGTCCGAAGCTTTTCTAATGCAAACTACGTGAATTGTATTAGGCCGAATTCATGTATAGTATGTACATACAGACATATACACCAACGAGCAAACCTGCATTCACAAGTGTTGTGCATCTCAGTCCCTTAATGCCTTCTTATTATCGTGAGCCCCGGTCCGGATAACCGATTAATAGCCTGGTGCGCTTGGCCAAACCAGAAAAAAAGTCAATAAGCGTGAGAGCCGGCTGATCGATTGATCAGTGTCGTGTACAAGCGGATCGAATTAGTGGGAATAAGACCACAACTCATCTGTCAAGTACGAGTGAGGAACAACTAATGAAATCTGTCTTAACGAAAAGCGGTTATTTCATTGGCTGTTCAAAAGTTCCGTTACTTCCGAAGCCTGTTCTCCTAGTAAAACATTCTTCGTGAAATGCCTCATCTGGAGAAGTACCCACGCGGACTGCTCCTTCAACAGATCCGAAAATGGTTGTCCTAGGCACTTTTTGTTTGCTAATGGCAAGGTGCACATTCAGTGAAACGACAAACTTAAAGCAATTAGACTTGAGTTGTGAAATACGTTCGATTCATTTGACGACAAATTTGTGGAACTTGTGAGGTTCCTCCTAACTGGCTATTAAAATGCATTATTAGTCAGTTAAACCTCCGGAAATAGACAAGACCCCCTACTCGGATGACGGAATGTGCGGCACAAACCAGAATGATTTTAGATCTAGAACAAATACTCCGCTGTTTCTCATTTTGGCGAATTTCCTTAATGGCGCTTTTTGTTACACGCCCTAAACTTCACACATTACTCGAATATACTTTCCGATTCGAACTATCCTAATGATGAGGAAGACACATTGTTTGTTGTAAATCCTGAATGCGCGCTTACAAATGCGACAATGTCAAAACATCTATTTTTTAATTTGCGCTGAGGTTTTGTGAAAACCAGTGGCGTTGATTGCATCGAGCGCAAAGTAAGTCAGACTGGAACCATTGAAGAGTGTCACATGAGCCTCACTTAGTAGACCAATAAAATAATTTCCGAACCATCCTTCACCTTGCCACAACTTCTGGATTCGGTTGTCATTACTAAATCATAGAACCTACTCACAAAGTTGCCAGAAATTCTTCAGCAGCCCACGACCGGTTTCGCCCTTCTTGTTTTATACATGGATTTATACCGCTGTCAAGGCCATAGGACTGATAACTAACATTGTGAAGCCATGTTCCAACTACTGATTGCTTCTTAGTAACGACAGCTTCCGGATAAAATCTGATGAACTAGCAGCCAATCAATATAGCGTGAACCAAGTGCAAACGTCTGAGATGCAAGGACATTTGGATCGCGGGTTTTGCAGAAGAGTAAGTAATTCAATGCATTTTACTACCATTATCACTACTAGTGAGAGGAAGAAGGCAATCGCTGCGGAGTTATTTACAAGGAAATGCCAACTGACGGGTTACAGACCATTGAACAGGGATGCAAAACTCTAATTTGTATCTTACTTACAAAAACTGGACACCCATCTTCTCTCGAACGCGTCTTCTTGAATCTTCCTGAAGATTCGTTCACTCCAATCATTCCTCTCCCTTTTCAAAAGACTCAAAACCAAATCCTACGAACAACACATACTGATCGCGTGTCCCTCATCCGTAGTATCACCATTACACATCTCCACCATTTAAAGCTCGTGTGCATACCACTGACTTTCATTTATCTTCGTCAGGTCGCCTTCGGTAGCGGGTCTACTCGGCCGCTATTCGGGTGTATCATGCCACTTGCGAAGCTGTGTCTGGTTCACCATTTTCTATCCACGACCATCTTCAATGGTATAGACGTTCCCCCGGCAGTCAGTGACGACAAACGGGATTTGCCATCGGCCGCCTAGCTTCAACGACCACAGTCAACTCCTTCCAGCATTCTGGCGGTGCTTCCACTTGATCTTCATGCATATAGGGAATGTTATGACCTTCGTAATTGCCATATTCTGCCTGGTCCTTTCCTGAACGGCAGTCAAATTTTCTCGGGCTCATCTTCTTCCTTCCTCTAGCTCCTCCGGAGACAAGTGTGTTGCCGGCAACAACCCAATTTCCTGATCGACTGGAGGGCACGAATGTCGACCGTACATCAGCATAAGCGGGGGCTTGACTGTCGTTGGCTGTATGGAAGCCCAATAAACTAGCAACACCGTCGTCAAGTTCACTTTCCAGTTACCTCGTTTGGCCTTCAGCTACTCCTTGATCGTGCGATTTATACGTTTGGTTGGGCCATTTGTTTGAGGGTGGTATGGTGCCGTCCTCACCCGTCGGACACCCAGCTTCTGCAAACGATTCCTTAACTCTTCGCTCTCGAAACAAGGCCCTGATAGGAACATTTTTGGCACGTAATGGTTGGCCAGGATGTGATGCATTACCACTTCGCTGATTGTCGTCGCCCGCTGATTAGGCACGGCTGCAGCATCAATCCATCTCGACAGGTGTTCTATCATTATCACGATGTATTGATATTCCCACTGGTGTCACAGAAAGCAGCCCATGAGGTCAACTGACACGCAACTCGCCGATTTCTGAGACAGGAATGAATTCCATGGAATGGGTTGCCTCTGTCGTATCCGCGTTTATTATTTGGCAGCTCCCACAGACACCGCATAATTCATCAAATCACTTCTCATCCCGGGCCGGTGAGCCCTCTGTCGAAGTAAGTCGCACGTCTTGGTGCACCCTGTATGCGCCATTTCATAGCATTCGCCGATATGTCTCCGTCTCATGACGCGAGGTATCACCACAACAACCGAACCAATGGCGTTCCAGGAAGTTATTTCAGCTTCGTTCACCCTCAGCCGATCACAGTGGCTCTGGAACGTCTCTAATTCCTTGTCTCCTCCGTCCTCAATGTTCCTTCCATGCCACAAGGCGGCTGCAACCATTTGTAACACAAGATCCTGCCGTTGGAGTTGCACAACTTTGCGGGATCCAGTGTGACGATGACATCATTGACTCCAATCATGATCTTGGGGACCTAATCTTCAGCATCTGCTCTTGACAGCCAATCAGCGAAGTGGTTCTCCCTCCCTGGCACGTGCTGGATTGTGAAGTCGTACTTGTGCAACCAAAGTGTCTAGCGCGTGAGCTTTCCGCGAAGATCTCTGGTGGTCCTGATCTACTCAAAAGGTTGTGATGCGGTTCCACATGAAACGTTTGCCCAAAAAGATATGGCCTTCACTTATCCAGGGCCCAGACGATCGCTAAACCTTCCTTCTCAATTGTGAAATACTACTGTTCAGCGTTAGCCAGGATACGACTGACATATTTGATAACTCCATTCCTCTGCTTCAAGACCGCTATGATCCCGCAATCTCTGGCGTCCGTTGCAACAGTGAACATCTCTCCGACCATGGGCAGTTTGAGGGTCAATTGGTCGTCCTACATCCGCGCTATGACACGCTCAAAAGACGCATTTGCTTCTCCGGTTCAGTCGAATTTCCGATCCGGCCCGACCAAGTCGTACAGAGGTGCAGTGATCGTGTTGAAGTCCTTAACCCTCCGGCTGTGGCATGTTGCTCGTCCAAGAAACTGCTTTAAAGAATGCTTTGAATTGAGAATACCACAATACTTGATCTCCGCCAATATTTCGTCAGTGCGCTAACTTCACCGTGACCAAACGTATGACTCAGCGGTAACACCGAACTTCGTGCGAGCTGTGTCCTAGCCTCATTTATCCGCAGACCAGCCACTTGGTTCGCTGCAATCCAGCCCTCAAGTGTGTTCTATTTCCGAAATGCAGTACACAAGGATATCGTCCCCGTACATGGCAATATTCTGTAGTCCCTACGTTAAACCAAGCACTTAGCGCCGAAATGCGAATGATGCACCAGACAAACCAAACGGTATTCGTCAAAATTGATATTGGACTGCCCCAAACGTAGGCGCCGTTTTCTCTCGGTCCTCCGCCTTGCTAGGTAGTTGCCAGTATTCGGAGTGCAAGCCGAACACAGCGAAATATCGGAAATGCTGGGGGAATCGCAAATGTCCGCATTCGAAGGTAAAGCTACAACGCGATTTACGGTCAATTCATCCAAGTGCCGGAATGCTACGCAACAACTGTACTTTCCGTTCGCCCTCCATACAAGCACAACCAGGGAGTTGTACGCACTATTGGCCTCTGATTATGCAGTTATTTAAAACATCTTGGCTATTACTGAAGAGCCCGATTATGGCAAATATGAACATGCCGATTTCACATCGAAACACACAAGGATGTCATCTGATTAAACAGTTAGCACTAGATTTCCGTTCACTCCCAGCAAAGCGCGATACAACGACTGCTGAACGTCGGCAAAGAACGCGGCCGGGTCAGATCCAGGTGCCATTCTGACTGTCTTGAACCGCCTCATAGCCTCCAGCATGTCGGCCGACATGTCGATTTCCAATGCAAGGTCTTCCTTCGCGGCGGCCTAGTCCAACTCCCAATAGCATCGTCTGGCGGCATCCATGGGTTCATTAGTCCGGTCCCTGAGGAGGATCTCCAGCGTTGCGAACTTGCTCCAATCCGGCGGCATTCGCTGCCTCCTCGAAGTCGTCCGTGAAGGTCTGAAAATCCACATCTTCAAAAGGTTGTGGCCACGAAATCTTGATCCTTATCCTGGTCACCGCACCAACCAAAAGGAAGAAGGCCTTCCCTGCGGAGTAATTTATTACAGAATGCCAACTGACCAGTTGCAGACTATTGGACACAAAAGCAAACCTCTCATATGCATCTTAATTAGAAAAAGTAAGCATGCATCTTCCCTTAAACGCGTCTTGTCGAACTATTTTGGATATTCATTGGGAGTTGCTCAAGTCTAAGCAAATGGTACAAAGCAAGTCCACCGACTCCGCAAAGATCTCCATCGTCAAGCGAATTTACAGGAAGAGAGCATGTTACCCTCATGCCTTGGTTTCATTGGTATTCTCACCGTTACATCAGCAATCCATGAGTATATCAGAGGAAGAATGGTTTTATAAGTTGACTGGAACTTTCTTTTGATAAGTCGTCGCTCGTGGAGCCTGTCAAAATAATGTGACTATGTGAGTTGGTTTCTGTGATTGAAGGATGATTGGCGCTATATCCAGTGTAATCGGGAGCTAATCGCATTACTAATCAGAAGTTCTTGGTCCAACGTTTACCTGGTTGTTCCGTAGGCGAATTGAGGAAAGACAACGAGACTGATCTAGTGGAGGGTTTCCTCTAATCAACTGCAACAGACTATTTAAAAAACGGCTATGAAATTTTTCGCATCCGTGCTAAGGAGTTGGGCACAAAAAATTTCCTTTAAAAGCTTCAGCACATCGGAAGCTTCGGCATGCATAACATACCCTGATTCGACACACCGCACCGTCGAGTCAAAATAGGTCTTGAGATATCCATCTTCCGGATTCCAAAAGCCAGGTGAACTCGGGCATTTTTCGACCTGAAGCAGCACACTGCAATTTATGTTAGTAAAAAGAAGTCGATCAGCACAATACCAAATCAGCGGGATTGCCTGATCGGCCTTAATGTTTATATGTCTGAGTTTCTGAGGGGTAGATCACTTCAGTACATAAGACATGTCAAACGTGGCCCATTGAACCCGATGCTCGACGGTCGTACGACTAAGGGCTGACTCATCCACATCCGCAAGCAACGACTGGTAATCTGCACGAATCTCCACGAGAAAGCCAGCGCAACCGTTGACTTGTTGGCAGGATACTATGTCAAAAGCGGGGGAAATTATCACAAAACAGTGGTTAAAGGAATCACTGGATATCTGAAACTCCAAGTTACGTATTGACTGGTCATCAGATATACTAGCTAGGAGTTCGTGCATTGTTGAGTATTTGGGCATACGGACGCGCCGTAAGATAGAATTCTTATTTTAGCCTGAGCACATTTTGTGATTTACTTGTTGGTCACCTGTTGGTCACTTGTTGGCTCGCCCGGGTGTGCTCAATCATTTGTTGACACCAATCGGAGTGGATTAAACCTAATTCCAGTGTCAGTCGGGCATAGTTCGCACTTGTAACCTAGTTACGCAAATGAACACATAACCAAATGTTCGTGACTTATTTGGCGAAACCACGCCAATTATATAAGCTCCTTTCTGGCGAAACTCATAGCTTGTTCGTCGTTCGCTTTCGGTATGCCTAGCCAAGGACCCAAGGAAATGAAGAATGCCAAGAGTGCTCAGGCGGACACTAAATTTGCGCGCGTTCCGCTGTCATTAACATAGGAAGCATTATCACTGTGGAAGGTCAATACCTGCTGAAACCTTTGCAATCGATATTTTCTGGCTTGACTGAGAGATCAGCAACCAGATGATTAACAACTTGTAAAGTCACCTGATTCGGCAACGTCTCGACATATTTTCAGTGCTTGTAAAGGTCAAACAAAATGCATTTCACAGTTGCTTGTATCGGCATGTGTGCTGTGTCCGATTGTTTTAAAATGGTTCAATTTGCTCAGCCGCATTCACTTAAGTTCACATGTCTGACCCTCACAGCACTACAGTTGAACATAATCTGCTAAAATTCAAAGTGACAAAACTGCAGTTCTAAAACAGAACATAATAATAATCATAGTAATACTTCAGATGCAGCACCGTTTTGGTATTCAGCCGCCATATTGCCCGAGGAAAGCACAAGTTTTGGGCAATCGCTGGGTAGCCTAAGCCTGGAAAGGAATAGTTGAGAAGCCGAGGCAGCATTCGAAACGCGGTCAGTAATTTTGAGCCTTAACCAACAGATCACTCTGAGCTCCTAAGCCAAACTGAACTCCCGGAAACAAGTTTCTAAGTCGCAGCTGAAGTGTAACCTTCGTCCGAGAGAGACTGACAACAAAACGCGAGTGGCATCGGTTACTTACCAGATCTTGCAGCGTCTACAACGTGCGTGAGTTTCAAAGAACACTTGTAAAAATATGTGAAGGTTGCGGGATGTTTTAGGACTACGAATAAATACAGTCAATGCTTATCACTTTACACAAAAGTTTTCTGTGTTGAATCCAGGGTGTATTGAAATCTTGGATGTGTAACTACGGGACGGTCGTTGTCACTGCTCACTTAGATGTCGGGTCTTTTTTTAGTATTTAGTCGTTCAATGTTTGCCACCTTTCTGGATGTGACTGTAAGTTTTTCCAAGAGAGCCTTGATTCTGTACATGGATTTATCGTTCTGAGAATTTGATAGGAGGCTGCGTTTGTTGCGCGGGTCATCAAAACATCAAACATATCATTGTAAACTACTTACACTGCTTGAGTAGGCGAAAAAGTGGATCAATTTGGGTATTCAGTTACGCATGTCATCTAGTTTTCGAAAACTTCCGCAGCTGCATCGGTGACTATGGAGAGGCAAGTTATCGCAAACCCTTGCATGTGCTAATTATTTTCATGTGGCCTTGGTTAGGTATCGGCGCTCCCGTGATCGCTTTTTAGGGCAGTTATTTTTGGAAACCATTACGTTGCAACCTAGCAACACAAGCTTACTTGTGAAATCACACTGTTTTTTCGTACACCACGCTCCCCTTAAGTTAACGTGAGCTTTGTACCAATTGACGGCATCCTCTGTCACCTGCCGCATGTATTATACAGTGGTTCGGCAGTGAAACGGTAGACAAAGTTTAGTGACTTGATACAATTCGGGGATGACGTTAGTTACGAATATCTTTGACTATGGACAAGGTTCATTTGGTGAGAGGGCATGTTCCAACCAAAGTCCACATTTATGCTACCAGAGGAAAAACCGCATAAAGGTCATTTTTGCATCATTCCCTCATCCGCGTAGTGAATGCAAGAATGAATGTTGAGAGGACTTATTCCACCCAAAGTCCACATATATGCTATGAGTCGAAAAATGCACAAAGGTCACTTTCGCCTCAATCCCTTATCAGCTTAGAAAATTCGAGAATGAAAAGCCTATTTTTCAAAACCATACTCAATCAACTGATAATATAATCATTTGTTTACTTCTCAGAAGGCACTGCGTTCCACGCTGAGGTGGTATGAAACAGCATGAACGTGAACAGATTCCAATACAAGCGAGATATTATACGTTTCAGAAGGGGTTGGTAAACAATCGGCAGTTTTTATTTGGCCCACTTTTCGCTTTTGACGGGCCAAGTGAGCTGGTCGCCAAATTGGCTGGGTTATTAGACAGGCGGGGAACCCATCAGTGAGCATCCTTCATATCGTCACACTAGGTCAGCGTTGAGTGTGAAGTAAGGCTCTTGTGGTTTATTGTGGTTGTCAAAATCTTACGTTGGTGAATCATAGGAGTTTCAAATAAAATCCGATCGGGTTTGGTTCGTTCATCTATCACATTTGGGTAGTGATTCACCTCGGTTTCCACTGGTAGAACTTCCTTGGTCTTTGTGGGGTTGTCAGTGCTCTGAGAATTTAATTTGAGCCGGTGGGTTGAGGTCAAGTGGAATTCAGGTGATGAATACTGTTGCATCTGATGACCGCACACCAACACGTGTCAGCATGACTGATCCAAAACCGTTCTCCCGAGGCTTGCCAGTTCCACGCCTTTTATTCTCTAACACCGGGATGCCTAGCGATTTGCTTTCCAGGGTTAATGCGACGTGGACCGTGGTCCTCGCCTCGAAACCTCAGCACTTATAAATCAATTTTGTGTCCCGTATTCCGTGCGTGTTCCGCAATCCCTGATTCCTTCAATAACGCATGATATTCATCCGCGTTTCTTGGTGGCCTGTTTTATTCTACTACGCTCTCCGATTCTAATGTGAAGTGCCTTGGCCGTCTGTCTTATACAGATATTGGTGCAGTCGTTACACTTAATTTTGTGGACGATATCCCAGTTAATGTTTGCCGGGAGTCAATGCTCTAACTGCCTGAGTGCAGAGCCCAACATTTTCCTTCGCTGGGAATTTGCCATTATTTAGCCTTGTTTAGAATTCTTCGAATGGCCTCGGATGTCTCTTGTTTGTATGGAATAACAGCGATCTCGATCTGGTCTCTGTTGAGAGTATTGGAGATTTCATTGCTAATCCTTGTTCTTGAGTATAAATCACTGTGTCAAAAAACGGAATGGGTGTGACTCACTCATGCTTCTGCAACTACCGCTATTTTATCAGCCGTAAGCTGTGTCCGTTCTGAATACATGGTGTCCGCAGAAAACTGTCACTTGGCTATTACTGAAGAGCCCCATTTTGGCAAATATGAACATGCCGATTTCACATCGAAACCTACAAGGATGTCATCTGATTAAACAGTTAGCACTAGATTTCCCGGTGAAGCGTTTTAAAATACCGGTCAACAGTCTGGCCGGTTCATCCGGTAAATAACCGATTACATCTGCTTTCTGTCTAGCTGGAACATTTAGTTTATGGATATTCGGGAGGCCGTAAATTCGGAAGGAGATCGACCACCTGGTCCAATCACACACTGGAAGAAAACTCGATGATGGACGTGCGAATTGCGACACTTTCATCCTGGTTGCGGCAACCCAGCATCTAGCAAGAACCCACTGAATTGCCACAGTGAGAGGACAGCGCTTGATACGAGGCGGTATCTAGTCAGTTCCAAGCGCACATCATTA
>NW_008752031.1:373042-377462 GCF_000715545.1 Opisthorchis viverrini | reverse complement strand
AACTTCCTTGGTCTTTGTGGGGTTGTCCGTGCTCTGAGAATTTAATTTGAGCCGGTGGGTTGAGGTCAAGTGGAATTCAGGTGATGAATACTGTTGCATCTGATGACCGCACACCAACACGTGTCAGCATGACTGATCCAAAACCGTTCTCCCGAGGCTTGCCAGTTCCACGCCTTTTATTCTTTAACACCGGGATGCCTAGCGATTTGCTTTCCAGGGTTAATGCGACGTGGACCGTGGTCCTCGCCTCGAAACCTCAGCACTTATAAATCAATTTTGTGTCCCGTATTCCGTGCGTGTTCCGCAATCCCTGATTCCTTCAATAACGCATGATATTCATCCGCGTTTCTTGGTGGCCTGTTTTATTCTACTACGCTCTCCGATTATAATGTGAAGTGCCTTGGCCGTCTGTCTTATATAGATATTGGTGCAGTCGTTACACTTAATTTTGTGGACGATATCCCAGTTAATGTTTGCCGGGAGTCAATGCTCTAACTGCCTGAGTGCAGAGCCCAACATTTTCCTTCGCTGGGAATTTGCCATGTTTTAGCCTTGTTTAGAATTCTTCGAATGGCCTCGGATGTCTCTTGTTTGTATGGAATAACAGCGATCTCGATCTGGTCTCTGTTGGGAGTATTGGAGATTTCATTGCTAATCCTTGTTCTTGAGTATAAACCACTGTGTCAACAAACGAAATGGGTGAGACTCACTCATGCTTCTGCAACTACCGCTATTTTATCAGCCGTAAGCTGTGTCTGAAGACATTGTGTCCGCTGATAACTGTCAGTTGGCTATTACTACAGAGCCCCATTTTGGCAAATATGAACATGCCGATTTCACATCGAAACCTACAAGGATGTCATCTGATTAAACAGTTAGCACTAGATTTCCCGGTGAAGCGCTTTAAAATACCGGTCAACAGTCTGGCCGGTTCATCCGGTAAATAACCGATTACATCTGCTTTCTGTCTAGCTGGAACATTTAGTTTATGGATATTCGGGAGGCCGTGAATTCGGAAGGAAATCAAGCACCTGGTCCAATCACACACTGGAAGAAAACTCGATGATGGACGTGCGAATTGCGACACTTTCATCCTGGTTGCGGCAACCCAGCATCTAGCAAGAACCCACTGAATTGCCACAGTGAGAGGACAGCGCTTGATACGAGGCGGTATCTAGTCAGTTCCAAGCGCACATCATTACGATTTACTCGGTAAAACGACAGTTTTATGTGACCAGTTCACACTTATTGTCTTTGTCATATGAAGAAATTTTGCGCGGCTATTCAAACATCAATCACATGTGTAAAAACGAAGTTTCAATCAAAAGTAAACATCCGATATGACTGGACCCACGCAGCATGCGAGTACTTGTCGTCAACTGATTATCCAGTTGGTATTCGCCGAAGTCCCGTTCACTGTGATCATTTTCAGGTTTTATTATTGCAATCGATCTGTTATTTAACATAATCAAATTCGATCCCTGCAGGCGATCCGATGGCTACAACAGGGTCAATCAATAAACTAATTGATTTGAGTTTCTCCTCAGTTAACGAAAGCATAGGATTCCGACTCTCTTGAGACGGGGCGTTTTAATTGCTCGCGCGTTCGACAACAAAATTAGGATAAAAACAGCGTTTTCTGGGGATATTGATATCCCCAACAAAAGTGGAGCAGCAGTCGTGTTACATCGTCGACAAAATGACTGTCGCATACTACCCATCAGGGAATCTTCCTTAATGTTTGCTGGGAATTGGGAACAGCACGGATCTTGATCTATGCCGGCTCTCCTGCTAGTGAGCCAAACGGCCGTGGCCCACTTTATGCCCGATCAGTGTCACCGACCTCCAGGCTGTGGTTGAATGAATGTACCGTAATCCGGGCTGTAGATGTCGCTTCGTTTGTTGAGGTTTTTGATTCCTCTAGCACTCCAGATAATTTACGGTGTTGGGCTCGCGTTCCAAATGCTGACAACAATCTGTCAAGGCAGAGGACCGGGAGAATGCCGTCCTCAGTTTTGAGAATGACCTATAGATATTCAAGTGAATGTCGTTCGGTTCGTCTGGGAGACCAATCACATAATCCAATGCTCATATGATCAGTGTCAATAAATGTTTCCACTTTATTGACAGAATCTGCTCCTAAGTTTCTCTGCTCTATGTCTGGGTTGATCAGATGCCCCTGCTGTATGTTCCTGTCGCCTGGGCGCATAGAGTGCATTATTCTAGATGTAGTATACATACGCCAATTGAAATATACACGTGCTACTTGTTACTCTGTGCTGCATTTTGGATTTCAAGTTCATCTGGTTATATCGGTGTACGTACGGAACCTATATCTCACACCCATCATAGATGAGATCACGACAAGCTCTTGTTAATTTTGTGCCGACATTTGAACCCTTGAAGCAGGATTCAACTTTATTTATATTGACGTTCTGACATTTCCTCAGTCCCACTTTACTTTGCAACTCCAAATTATTTCCACCATTCTCGCTAAACGCCTCACTTACGGTATGAGAGCTTTTCCAAGCAGGTATGGTCCCAACATATCCATGGCAAAAACAATCGCTCAACATGCTTCGCCACTCACCGAATACTGGTCCTCAGCGTTGGTCAAGAAAAGACTGGCTAATTCGGTAACACCATTCTTCTGCTTTAGTTCTGTGCCGACACAATAATCACTGACGTCCTCTGCAACCGTGAACAGATGTTAAACCCTGGGGATTTTGAGGTTCGTTTGCTAATTCGGCATCCACGCCTTGACACGTTTGAAATCCTCATGTGCTGCCCTGATTCATTCGGATACTCGATTTTGCCCGAGCATGTCGTAAAGTTGTTACGGTTCGGTCACGCATCGAGCAAACAATATGATAATGCGGATTGTGGCAATACTCTATCCCCAGCTATGTTGCTTGATACAGACTCCTAGCACGGCGAATAGTAAGAAGACGAGAACCTCGGACACAAACTTTAATAATCCAACAACACACGATCAACAGGCGATGCCCGGAGCTTCCGAACCCAAGTCAGTGGAAAGAATGGTATCCTGTACGTGGTCGGATTTAAATTTTCTTGGAGTATCAATAGGCCATTGATTTTTCATAGTTTGACCTTGAAGATGCCAGGAGTTCGCTAGCACACATAAAAACAGCGTTTTCTGGGGGATATTGATATCCCCAACAAATGCTGACGGGAAGCGAATTGGTAACCGGGTACGCACGGTAGCATAATCAGAGTCAAGTTGCGTACCCAGGTAACTGATACCCACATGGTCCAATTGTGCCCTTAACCGTCTTGCGGTTGAGGCCCTCAAGCAACTCGATCTGAGTGTTTGCTCTGGAAGTTCGTACTGGCTGGGAACAGACAATGATGTGCACACAACTAAACCACTCGCTCAACGCTATCCATGCGCTGAGCATTGACTTCAAATATACCCCTTAGTTGTGCTTCTCTCGGGCTTAGTCGTCCACATTGGGCATTCATATCATGCACCCATGTCAACGGAAGAAGGCAGGATTCAACTTTATTTATATTGACGTTCTGACATTTCCTCAGTCCCACTTTACTTTGCAACTCCAAATTATTTCCACCATTCTCGCTAAACGCCTCCTCGCTAAACGAATTGTATTATTTCGAAATGGTTCCGTAATTGTGCTTTAGGATTTCCTCCAGTCAGGTCTCATGTGATCAGTTTGTTCATCTCTTCTCGATTACATGAATGCATGCCGCAGGTGTGGCCATCCGCCTTGGGCCGTAGTGGTGTCTGTTGCTTCCCTGTAGATTTTCTGTGGCACGGTGCTCTGAGCTTCAAGCCATATGTGCATTTCTTCCTGATTTCGGCGACCGTGAGCGGCTCGGTAAGCCGCCAGATTCTCACTTTTCACTCGATTCGATCATTGCAGTTTTCCCCCAGGTTATTAATCGCCGGTTTGTCCCAGCTCTTTGTCGGGAGCTTATGTTTTTCTGGTCAAAATGACACAACCATCCACGACTCCTAGTCAACGATGACGAAACTAATCTCCCATCATCAGTTTTATAATTCCTTGGCACCAAAATTTGTTAGCGTCGGTAGACATTCACTTGTAGCTACCCCTTCGCCACTACATGATTGTATAGGTCACTGCCACTCGCTGGGTCACGAGATTTATTTTCTTCCTTGAACTCACAAATCACGCTAAAATTGTGACTAACTTGACTACACAGCTCACAGTCAACCGCTTCATCCCAAAACCTCGTTTTTTCCCTAATAGAACACGTACAAACCACGATACACAAGGATGACTCATCCGATGTCGACTGTCTACCGTCTGATACGGTAGCAAAAAGTCATGTGCTATCACCCACACACACGCAAACGTCCTACAAATAGGATGCCAGCACAGCAACACGACACAACTCAACAGAGCTTCGCACGTCGCCC
>NW_008752031.1:366568-372796 GCF_000715545.1 Opisthorchis viverrini | reverse complement strand
ATCGCCGATGGTTCTACCTACAATAATTCGTTCATCTACGCAAAGATCAGCTCCCCATAATTTTTGCGCAATACCTCAAAAAAACGAGCGTTCGCGTGTAATAAAAATAATAATTATCAATCAATAATTCAGGAGCTGTACTGCCCATCCCAGAAAGGCACGAGGGTTGAGATACTCCTCAATTCAAAACAGGGGCATCGAAATGCCAGGATTGGGTCCGAAGCGCGGAACCTCCGACCAGTAATTTCGCGCCTTAACCACCGAGCTATCTCGGGCTCTATAGAGACAATCTCTCACTCAAGTAGGAGGCACTCATAGATGTTCTATGGTTTCAGCGGTAAATCTAAAACCTTGGCAGGGTGGTGGCTAGACCGTTGTGCGTGACTAACGTGTGTCCCTTTCTTAGCACGACCGGCCCGGGCAAAACATGACATGTCAAGTTATTTGTGAGTTGCTCAATATTATGTCTCGTATAGTGGAAAGCCGAAGACATCATTCACGTTAGTTAGCCTGCAGCCTAGGGAAACAAAATGCCAATTCATATTTCGCTTGGGTCAAACACCATACTCCTGCATACTGTGTTCATGCCAACCTCGGGAGCAGCAATGCTTAGGTGATTTATCCTTGGGACACATCTAAGACCGCGAGTAGTTTGCGCACCGTGAGGAATGAATTAACTCGTCATTGACCAGAATTCTGAATTGCAATCCCATTTCGGTTTCGTTCAAGCTTGTTTCCTCGTCAGGCTGAAATGAATACCGCTGCTCAATTAATTGCACACCCCCAGCTGAATCATCTCAAATGTGACACCCGTCGCGGGGCTGTCCAAAAACTGAAGCATGTCAGGCCAATAGTGGCACGGCACTGCAATACTCAGTTTGATTGCACCCACGCAACTGTTCCATTCCTCTCAATCGTGCGCTCTTGCCTACTCGTTTCATTGACTCCAACGACCACCATGATATTCATTCTAATTTAATGGACTGCTCGTTCGAACACAACCATCTCTGTGTCCCCATCCAACCTCACACCTTCACCTGACATCCAAACAACAGTGCAACAAGTGGGTCTGCTTGTTCTCAGATTGCACCATATTTTTGAGACTAAAGTTGCCTGGTTCCTTTAATTCGAATTATCCCATCTCCACCTTCACTTTTGCTCGTTATGATTCCGGCCAGGTACTCAATCGCACAAGGTCACTCATGGCCAGCAATGGTTTTCAGTCTTAGTTCACGTCAGCCGACTGAGTATTTGAGTTAGTCGGACCTCATCCCTATTGTTCCATACAAGTTGCAAAAGAAACATATTATTATTATTTAATCGAGTACCTCGCACTGTTTATGACATTGTCCCCTTTTCGCACAATCCCCGCTACCCGCAAATCCCCTCATCATGCCCCAGCCTGACTGTAAACGCATGATAACGCCAGACGGTATGCCACCCTCAAGTTGGGAATATACATTATTATTGTTACAATCCGGTTTATCGAGACCAGTATACATGAGAAAATTATTTTGGTTAAGTGGAGTCACCCGTTAAGACTTGGTTAACGTGCAAATGAGAGTATTTCCATCCATCAGGAATGTCCGATTCCTGAAGATAACGTTAGGTTTCCCGGAACCCACTGAGACCCTAAAACTCTACCAAAATCTGATTAGGAAATCCCGGGGAACATCCGGGACAGTCAAACATTCAACCACCTCAACAGAGTCCAATGAGTCATCATGCACGCCACAGAAAAACCACCGAATATGGTTAGCGTTCATGCATCTCACAGAAGCAATATCGATGTTGCTGGTTTTCACTAACCATCACTGTGTCGGGGTTAATGCCACAAAGGGCCCTTCAAATAGCGCGGGGTCGTCGTAACTTTTGCAACCGCACGCAAATAAGTAAATATATTGGCTACCCTTATCGGCGAGTGCCTCTTGGCACCTGGCACATGAGTGACGAAAGCCCTTTGATATACCGGTATCATTCCGTTTAGTTCCTTCCGACATTTACATAAAAACGAGGTATAGTTGAAGTGTTCCACCAGATGGTAGCGAAAACCTGCTTTAATCAATCGTTAAATTCTGTGTAACCGAAGTATTCGGATTGTCATCTCAGTTGGGGTGTTGCCTGGATGCTCAACCTCTGATGTTTTGAATGCTCTAAAGTGCTAGTGGATTGCGGGGATGAAACACATTCCTTACGGCAAAATGAAATGGCGCAACTGACGCTCATATAAAGTCACAAAACGAAAAGTAAAAGGGACGGGAATTGCATGATTCTCCGCTTGCTTATTGCCAATCCCTTCATTCCTTACCATTTAGTGAATGACGTCGAATTCCGTGCTGGTGTTATGTAGTGGTCTGCCTCCACCCAGCTCCAAACATTATCTGGTTCAGTGCAGTGTGGGAATGTTTGTATAGTGTAGTCTACATTTCATTCCATCGCAGTCTGTGGGTTGACAGCTCTAGTAAAACGCGGAATGACTGTCCAGTACGGAATGGATTTGGTACGCTAGTCCAAAGATAGACATCCGTGGAACGTGTGAACCAACTGGCACACCGCATCTGCTCTGTGGCGTTGATTCCTCTGCGAATTTCCATCAACTTTGTTTCACTTGAGCATCACTTTTTAGGCGTATCTAATGTAACCCAGAAAGGTGAGATTCCTAATGAGTTGCTGAAGCTTTTTCCGCGTACATAACATATGGAGGTCATTTCATCCAAAGTCAAACAGATTGTGTTTTGTATCAACCGTGTGGTGAATCGACCCTTTGTATCGCGTGGCGTTTTATCAATCAGTTCCTAATCATCTATTCTTCGTCCCCTGGTGATCGGTCTCGCCGGTTCGTCGATTTCTGTGCGGTACTGCGCATCGATTTTATCCAAAACTTCTTTCGGGTAAATGGATGAAGATTCTGGACGAGATGCATATGGCCTGGTTTCGGTCCCGTCCCGCACCACGCGCATGAACATCAGCCAGTTGGTGAATATGATACAACAACATCATGTGGACCAAGTCGTAAAAGGTCAACCGCCAAAACGGATAATTCCAAGAGACTGGTAGATTAACTGACGCCTACTAAACAACCTCAGCTGAGTATCCGATGAAGTTTTAAACAACTGAAACATTAAATATTGAAAATTGAGCAGCGTGTTCGAGTCGACAGACGACACAAAAACCGTTCTACCTGAGTTGGCCACCTGGCTTATTTTTGTTCGTCCTGTGAATCTATCGTGTAATAATGCGTCAGATTTCTGTAGGTGTCGTGATGAGTTCACAAGGCCTGAGAATCCGGACGGTTTACCTGAAGGCTTTCGGGAAACTTTTGGAAAAAACACAACCCATGTTTCGTGACGATAGGAAAACACGATAGTGACCAGCAGAAATTCATTTTATTTTAGCAAACTCACAAAACACGACGCGTGTCCGTTAGGAACAGATGTTGTAGACAGAGTCAGTGAGGGTTTTAGCCAGGTATGCGGCTTTGCATAGCGCGAGTAAATGAGTTATATGCTGGGCTACCTCGCGGACCTGAAAACAGATATCAGGATCCCTGCTAGAAAAGCTGAAGGTTCACAATGCATAGGAATAACTGAGGATCGCACAAGATTGATCCTAAAGTCCACCATTAGAATTAAGCTTTTTAGAGAAGATTGTTAGTGAGGCAAACCGACTGTCAAGCGGATGGTGGGTCAGTGATTGGTTGGTGAGGTTCAGCATATCTGAAATCTAGACATTTCGAAGCGCTTTGATATAAACTCCCATGATGCTAGCAAAGACAAGGCGGAATGTTTCAGTTAAGTAGCAGATGAGTGAAAATCTGTGAACTCTAGGACACAAAATACGTAGTAAAACTACGTCCGGTTTTGTCCATCTTGTGACGCATCAGGCAGTCGCCATTCCAGAGTTTCCGTAAAAATGGGGTTCTACTTGAGACCAAATTGGACGGAGATGTTTTATTGATAGTCCACTGAAGTTATACAAGTTAGTCATTCGTACATTGAACTGTTTATGCTCTTTCCAGTTAACCATCCACCACCATTATATCAAATCGTGTTAAATCACACGAACGAGTAGAACGCCTGTGCGTTTCTTTGGGCATCCTCTGTTCAGAATGGTTGCTTTGGTTCCACAAACGCTCACAGCAAGTGCTACCTCAGATTCTCTCATGTTTCCAATTACAATTGTGTTAAAATATTGGTCAGCAATTTTGTCGTTGAATTGTATTATTAAGTCAGGCGTGCTTGGAGATTCAAGGAAACTCCGGTGAATACTCAAGTTAGAATAAACTGTGTACGAAAAAAACACGTGATTCGACGATGATTAGACCGGCCATTTATGCGATCGATTGCTCCGGATGAGGATAATGGATAACAACCGACCAAAAGCAAGTTCCTTTATTAAACCTTCGGTTTGTTCAAAAAAGGCAAATGTTACACCACATAGCAGTGGCCTCATAAGCGGAGAGAACCAAAAGTGCTGCGATGCCGTTATTGGAGATGTTGAACGATTTCTGGAATCTATTTTCATATGAGATGCTTCTCGGAAAGATGGTACGTTAATGAATTTTGACGCTGCCTGCTTGTCCTTGATCAATTTTAACTACTGAAATTTCCCGCAGAATTACTCATTTAGGAACACGTCTAAAAGAGCATTGTACCGTCATTCCAGAGGGTCGGACCTTGTTAAGTACAGCATCGCTAGCAGCGTGCATCGGTGGCCTTTCCAGGAAGCCACTTATTGTTAAAACCGAACGGGCATCTGTAAAAATGCTGGTCTCGTTTATTAAAAGGGCGGGATTCTTAACAGCGTATAGAGAGTAACCAGAGATTGAGTCAACAGAACTTTGAAAGTGGTTGCCAAAACAGTTTAACCACGACACAAAAAGAAACTGAAACAACGGGATTCATATGAACTGATCCGAGTTATTTAGTTATGAATATCGTACTGGACTTGTCTTTCCACTAGTTTACCGCACCGGTGGTTCCAGCATTCTGTTGGATGAGCGCAAATTATATCATCAAACGTTCCTCAAAGAACAATGTCAGCCACAATTGCTGGTCAAATCTTGCTTCACTATATTCCTTAGCAGCATTGAAATCGCGGATCATTCTGAAAAAAGGAACCCGATCATCAGGGATCACCCGCGTCACTTGCAATCGGGGGGTTCAACCTTTCCAGGAACGCCAAGGTGGTTTGCCAGAGCCCAATTTCAGGAACAAAACAAATAATCTAGTGATGTGAGTACCGGATTTGCCCCGACAGTTCCTACCGTAAAGGTCGTTTGCTAGCGGTTTATCTGGACGTAGTTTTGGAACTGAGGCTCAACATGCGTGTCGCCAGGTGTGAATGCATTTGCCAGTAATGTATGCAAGCCCATGTTTCCGTATCTCAGGAGGTCAACTTACCTGCTGAATTGTGAAGCAGTGCTTCCGGAATTGATCGAATACTGTCTGAAAACACACGAGCTCATCCCTTTTAGACAAGCCCCTCACAGTTGGCTTATGGTGGGTAGTCAAGTCCCTGACGATGTCGCGAAACGTTTCCATGAGGATGCGGCCAAGCTGAAAGAAGCGGGAAGAATGGTTATGGGGGATTATTGGGAGAAAATAGAAGGCTTCTAGCACATCAAAATGAACAACTTTGGGCTTTTGGGTAGCACCATGAAACGACCGCTAAAATACAGGACTGATTACAGTTTGTTTGCTCCCATGTTTTCACAACACCTATTCTCTACTACACAACTCGAGTCTTACATAAAGTCATTTTCCATCGTGCTTTCAGTTTTCAGTTGGGGATCAGTGGAATAAAAAAGTTAAAATGCAGACCTGAATTGCACGGTGCAGCTTCCGCCAAGCGGCTTCGTGTTCTTGCTCCGTTGTGGCCTCCATTATGCATCGAGACTTTGAAAACAAATGCGCCTGCAAAGAGGGTTTTCTATCTACGGCATTCGGCTGGAACCAAAAAAAGACAATTGGGGAATATTTATCATCAACAGGAGCTCTGACAGTGCTGACTGGAAGAATTTTCTTCCTAGACTACTCATTATTAAGAAGAAACTACATAATACCACTCGGTTGCCAGAATTACGCCAATTGTCGGGGAAATTCAGTCGCCTGTATGTCATGTTGGGGTAAGTAGAACATCAGTAAACATTTTATGTATTACGCTAAACATTTGAAACGGGATCTCAACTATGGTGTGTAGTTTTATGCCGTGAACACATCCAAACAA
>NW_008752031.1:358134-366510 GCF_000715545.1 Opisthorchis viverrini | reverse complement strand
TTGTGTTCAGCAGGTGATAATGGCTAGTGGAAAATACCATGTTCGGCCGGAGGGTATAACAAGAAATCCACAAATAATTTCAATCGGTGAAACGCTTGATTTTTGAGTGATAGGCTTTTCAAAACAGCCAGGTTATCACTGACCATGCTACATGTAATCATCAGACTCTCCATCAGTTTGACAAGAGATTCGCTCGCTCCGGTGTATTAATGCATATTGATCTATTAATGTACCTACCTATCTATTTTTCAGTCTATTAATCTGTCTATCTATTTATCACTATTTGTCTCTCTATCTGTTTCTCTATCTATCTATCTATCTCTCTATCTATCTATCTATCTCTCTATCTATCTATCTATCTCTCTATCTATCTATCTATCTCTCTATCTATCTATCTATCTCTCTATCTATCTATCTATCTCTCTATCTATCTATCTATCTCTCTATCTATCTATCTATCTCTCTATCTATCTATCTATCTCTCTATCTATCTATCTATCTCTCTATCTATCTATCTATCTCTCTATCTATCTATCTATCTCTCTATCTATCTATCTATCTCTCTATCTATCTATCTATCTCTCTATCTATCTATCTATCTCTCTATCTATCTATCTATCTCTCTATCTATCTATCTATCTCTCTATCTATCTATCTATCTCTCTATCTATCTATCTATCTCTCTATCTATCTATCTATCTCTCTATCTATCTATCTATCTCTCTATCTATCTATCTATCTCTCTATCTATCTATCTATCTCTCTATCTATCTATCTATCTCTCTATCTATCTATCTATCTCTCTATCTATCTATCTATCTATCTATCTATCCAACTATCTGTATATCCATTTATCTACCTGTCTATCTCTCCATCCATCCATCCATCTATCTATCGATCTTTCTATCAATGTTTGTATTTATTTATCAATCTATTGAGTTATACGTAGCACACCACAGGGAATGGCTTCTCGGATGAACGTTGTTGGCCGAAGTGATTCTTGTTTCCGTCAAAAGAATCCATTTAATTGAGGTTATTGAGTCTGTTCTAAATTAGCACTCTCTGGCGATTTTAAATGAGATTGTAGGCGTTTCTGCCTCTGAAGTGGTAATTTATTGGTGTGTCATTGGAATATGCAGTGGTCACTTGGTTCTTTGAACAGATATCGAACATGGCGCTGAGCACATACTGGTATTGTGTCGTCATTCCGGTGAATAGGTAGATCATAATGACCTTTGAATTTCCTATCGCCTGAAATAAACAATAAACAGACACCCATCAGGTCCGTGACGACGTTCAAAACTCCATTGACTAAATTTCTGCTAATCGGTCCGATGCGCAGTATCCGACATGTCGATGTGTGTTTCGAATTTGCAATTGGTTGTGCATATGTCTGAATCACGTAGCGCAGCTGGCTAGTTCCTTAACGGTGTCGTCACACAATATAGTTTCAACTTGAATCGCATTACGATGATTCCCATACGTGCTTCTATCGATCGTCTGTACCCATGTTATTTTGCACTTCCAATTATTGCGGCGTAGCCGAACGTTTTGTTTGAGTGGATATTCAGCCACTCAATGAAGCCTATCTATGTTGAACAACCGAGAAGCACTGAGTAGGTGTATCCTCTTTATCGAGATCCAGTAGAAGTGCGCATTTCACTCCAGTAGAAAGTTGATAAACTTTCTGCCACAAGGGACTGAGCTGCATGTGATTGTTTTTCATTCGCATTACGTTCCCATACGTGCTTCTATCGATCGTCTGTACCCATGTTATTTTGCACTTCAAATTATTGCTGCGTAGCAGAACGTTTTGTTTGAGTGGATATTCAGCCACTCAATGAAGCCTATCTATGTTGAACAACCGAGAAGCACTGAATAGGTGTATCCTCTTTATCGAGATCCAGTAGAAGTGCGCATTTCACTCCAGTAGAAAGTTGATAAACTTTCTGCCACAAGGGACTGAGCTGCATGTGATTGTTTTTCATGTAGACAGCGCAAAGCGTAAAATAACATCACCTGACCACGTATTGACCAGCTCCTTGAGTTTTAAATGTTCAGGTGTGAGTTTCCGTCGTCGTGTCAATACTTGTGGTTGATTCATACAGATTTGACTTTCGTTTGTACCATAGCACCGGAACGTATGTATCATAAAGTACCAACGCCATTGATTCCTTTACCGGAAAATGACACCAGCGAGGCTTGGATATCTATATGCCTGGACTGGCTACCTTGCTGAACGTCGTCTATGGAATCTGGAATCAGCTATTTTCGAAATTGACCGCCACGTTTGGAAGATAACGAAAAGCATCTGTCATCTCATTTTCATAAAAGTTTGTTTTTTCACAAGTAACCCAAATTGATTTTCTACGTGACAGCGTATGACTCACCATCTCACCGTACTTCATCACGTGACTGTGCCATGTCCTTTTTCTCACCTCCTCGTACTGTTGATCCTGTGTACGCATTTTCAAGTCATAATAATGACAACGCGAGGCTAGGTGAAGTACGCGGATTTGCTTACGCAATTTGAAGATTGTTTCAATGTATGCAAAACCGGGAAACTATCACTAGAATTAGCACAACCGAGGTATGGGACGACACATATCGCTGATAAATTTAGTAAGCACTCCGATGTTGCAGAACGACACACCTTAGGGATTTGATACTCTATGGTAATGATCACCCCCCTCATCATCATCATCATCATCATCGAGTGCAATTATTTGGGACAATACGGATGCTCCGCTGCCGTACATGCATTGCAAATTATTTGTAGTAGAAAAAGGAAGGGTAATTGAACATGAGTGGAAACAGCATGAAACAGCATGGACGCCGATGCCAACGCTTTGTTGCCATATCATTCGGTGTCTCTAGCCAACCACTGGGAGGGTCAAGTTTACCCAACTGCGAACGGCGAAAAACACCAACAGTATTCAAAATTTTCATAGAATCCTAAACTCACTTTTGTCATGTCGAGCTATGCTCATCTCTATTTTTATGACAATCCAGACTGGGCAAGGAAGACAACACCCTTCTCGGCAGTTAGTAACTAAACATGCGTACTGCATGGCACAGTCAACTTGTAATGGAATGCTGGGTGCATATTTCGAATAAAGTATCGTCTGCCAGGGTAGCAGTTAATTTTCTTTCAATTGTGATCACTCAAGACATGTGAGAAAAATGAAAACTCGATTGACGATGACCTAAAACCCGAGTGAATGTCTATCCGATCAACTTCGTTTCGACAATTTTATTGAGACGATGGCGTTCAGGACATCTATTTTTACCATCATCACCAACAGGATCACCCACGTCATCATTATCGACATCCGTATTCAACACTGACGTTTCCCTGCGCGCATTCGAAATTCATTTAGAGCCCTATTCCAAGAAAAGAATTAAAATGGATGGGGAAAAACTTGGTGCTGGAAAACCACAATAATTCCGATGCTCCTGCAGCCCTAGATACCCACTCAGGCGATCTGAATCGAAAATGACAACAAAAACTCTACTAACAATTTTTAAAACAATACCCAAACACAGTGGCACTCAGGCAGTCTCCCTCTAAGGGGGCGAGGCACACCGTCGGCACCCAGACTTTTGATAGACTCTTTCATACCCCTATGCATACCTGTTTCTACCTCTGCAAATTCAGAGGTAGTGAGAAAGCTCTGATATAAAACTAATGCTTGCCTTATTTTGGGGTCATCTTGCGGTCGTGATTGCTGAAATATTGTTCATGCTTCAAACCCAAATTGATGATGGCGCTGTTGGTGATGTTTGTCGAAGTGGTGAGTAGTCATTTGAGGGCTGTCATGTCTAAACAAGACTTATAACCAGTCTCACAAAGGGCGCCGTGCCGTTGAAGGAAATTATTGCTGATTAGGTTGCAGGCCAACGGAGAAACCTTGCCCAGCCCGATGCAAGTTAAACTAAACGGGAGCTGACCCATCCAATTTTGTGACACCATATGTTCGATCTGTATTCGGAGGTTGAATTTTGGGATGAGTGGACAAGTTCACATTGGCGGAGCCGTTAATGACTGTGTCGCCGTGTAAGTGACAACCTGCGAAATTTTCCGTACCAGAATGATAGGTGGATAGGCGTAAGCATCCACGTGCAAGAGTGGCGGGAGAAGATGAGGAACTCACATCTGCCCGGCGCATAACAAACGAGGTTCAGACGGGAAAACAAAATTTTGGGCTTAGATTTCAACAATTTTTATTTTCAGACTCCAGAAAATACCGGGCCGCACGCTTATCCAAAAATTTGTATTTACTAAGAGATTATAGCTAACACGTTAGAACTAAACAACCAGGTGTTTTACAGTACCAAGTGGTCTACCACCGGCTCCTGACTACCACCGGATTATCCATCCAAAACCGATGGGCTTTTCTGCAGCAGTTTTGCTAATACTTGCGTATTCCGAATCTCCGATCCAGGCGTACGCGTGCTCGCTCGCTAGACAAACATCGAAATTTTGTCGTCACAAAAAATGGACCAGGATTTTTCATTTTCTTTGGCTCATGTTGTCACGTAGACTGCAGACAAAAGATAACATAGGTCAACATCAAATACGCATAGAATAGTGAAGCAAATTACTGGCAAACTGATTCTGTGACTCGCAGAAATTATGAATCTGCATGAAATCTTGAACTGACACAATTCTCAGAAAGTCTCTGACAACTCGTTGTCAGATTTCATGTGTTTCGTGAGTCTTCCGGCGAATCAGGTAGGTGAAAACATCGACTTTCCATATAACCTAATTGTTTCTTCAACCCAGAATTGACGGTCTGGCAAAACACTCTCATGTACGAGACAATTCCCTAGGTTGGGTTGGGTCAGCTCGTAAAAATAAAATCAGGATGTGAATGTATCATCTGTATTTTTTTATTGCATGCAAGCATCTAACCTGCTGTTTGAAGGAGTGAAGGGTACATTTTATGAAATCGCCACGATCCATTCACAATCTACAAAGATGGTATAAACCTACAATGGTGCTTGCTGGACAGGGACACCAAAATATCACAGGTATTGTGCGGGTTACACAATGATTGCCTCAACCGATATGCAACTAATTCATCAGCAGAAGCGATAACAATCATTCAAGGATAACGTGCAATCTCTTGCAAAACGGTTGCTGAGTAGAGGCCGAAAGTACTTCCTTACAAGGATCACATAGAAGACAAGGATGAACTAAGCTTGGTACTTTGATTTGTTGTGTTGAAAAGTGTAGTATTTTAACCATATGTGAAGGACATTCTGAGTGCTATTACTCAGGATCTCCAAGAGAGCCAGCCAAAAATTTAAGCTACTTACTTCCCACATTTCGAGGAAGAATATTTCGAAACAAAGAGCCAGAGTAGCAAGCCTCCACATACAGCGCCAATTTGTTGTACTTTTTTTGAATACATGTAGGCGAGGATCTCGCCCAACTCCACGCCATCCAGCAGTCGCAACAAAAGAACGAACATTCTCGTGAGATGGCGATGGCGCAGGGATAAAAGCATTACCTAAGGATTTCGAGCCCAACCTCAGCATTTCCACTGTTCCCACCTGGGTTTCGGCAAGCTATCAGTGTCTCCGCCCTCGTACTTCATTAGGTGGTATAACAGCTACGCAACGAATGGGTGTTCCAGCTGAACGGCTGCTGATTATTTTGGAAATACTGTTTAACAGAATCAGATGAAGGACAACGTTTGAATGTGTTTTCCTTAGTCTTTCTGGAGTCACTATTGAGTACCGTGTTAATTGTGTTAACGTACCCCGGTATACGAGTGCCAGTATGTCTCCTGCAGTGTTGGTCAGCTATAATCTTCACAGTACTGTAAACCCCTCTTTAAAACAGCACGCAAGGACCATTATTAGAGTGAATAAGCTATCAGTCACAAAGTCAGGAAAATGAATGGCCACTTCGAACGACTGATTGTCATGTCACTCCGAATATCATTTTTACCGTCGTTTTCAAACACTTGCCACTTACCAGTCTATGGGGCGTATTTTAGGCCTAATCAAAATTCACGAAATTCCGCGCGATTTCCAGAGAACTGAACGCTCAAATGTGATCTCGCTACGAACAGACTGTGAGTAGTTTCAAAGGAACACTAATTCACACGACGGATGGATTTTTTCATTTGAGAATATGTCACTCGATAAGTCAGTCATCAGTTGTGTGGATCCCTTGATTGACGAATGAGTGACGTTATGACCTGATCAAGTGCGGACAAATCAGGCTGTCACTTGGCTGCCCGTGGCCGAACGGTTTAATATTGCAGTCACTAAGCTTACCGCTAATGAATCCCAATGAGGATGGAACCGCTGTGCATTGCTTCCCGGGTTTTCCACACAGACTGGTTCCTCATACAGAATATAGGGAAACATATTTGTACTACCAATGATTCGCACAGTTTCTCTAAAGGTATAATGGAGTATGTTGTTTTATCAGGAAGAATTTGGTTGACTAGTTCGTCATGAGTGACCATTTACGACCAGTTTCTTTGTTCAGGGTAACTACGTTTGCTCAGATGTCTAAATGGATCGACCAAGAAATCATGTGAGTTGAGCGACCTAATCTTAGTGAAGCGGAATATTCTCGCTAAAATTTAAAGCAACTGGACGAAGCCTACAAAACTTGAATTGCTTAGGATATCGCTTTTACATAAACGTCCGAACCTCTTAGCCTGTGTTCTATTTTTCGTTTGGTGTGTAGACCAATTTGACTATACACTCGCTTATATAAAGAATTATCGATTATGCCAACACATGTTTATCGAAGCCTCTCCAAGCTGGTTTTGTTTAGATTCCTATTGGAAAAATATAGTGGTTACAAAAATTTACCGAACTTACTTCTTCTGCCAACAAGGAAATACGGGAAACTAAACCATGCCCAGAGTAGAAGATGAACACGTTGTCATCAGGACCGCTGTAAGTTGGCAGAAAGTTTAAGTTGGTCTTGAGTAGGAGATTTTTGGTTGGCGCAAACAAAACACAGCAAAAAGCCGCAGATCTAGGATGATAGCGAACACACCGTTCAGAATATTTGTTTGTCCACGGTACTGGATATAATAGTTAGTCAGCTTAACTTTGACTGTTCTGCTTTTTGGAAGGCCACATGAATGCTTGAATGAAAAATCGAATTTTAGATTCGGTTTTATTGTTGCATCACGTGGTATAGTAACTCCTATGGTTTGGAATGCACGGAGGTGATTAGAAGCAGTTTTATACTTCAGTTAGTTTTATCGTCGTGCCATTGGGACGGTTACGCTCAGCTATTTCGAAATCATACATTTACTAGAATAAATATATCTGTGGATGAAAATATCTTCACTACTGAGGGAAATATCTTAACGAACGAGAGCTGACTCTGAATTTTGGCTCGGGATATCCAAGAGGCCAAATGTTTCTTTATGAAGTTGATCTGGATATTTTCTGATTGCTGGTCTTTGATCAAGAAAGCACCCGTCGAGCTCGATTTTTTTTAGAAAACTAAATATTCGAGGTGACAGTCAATATAGTGCTATTGACCCATTATTACTTTGCGGATGAGTTCAGGAATGTGTGCATTTCAAACAGAGTGCTTTGGGAGGGTGAGTGCTGGAACTCCACATCAAGCTATTGTCAGGACTGGCGAAACCTCAGAGTAAGACATATGAACAGCTACCAGACCGCTGCATTGGAATGGTGACCAAACAGAAAACGAGGCACCACATTCCCAGAAGCGGAGCAGAATGACAGCAGACCACCAACTAACATGAAACTCTTGAAGAAGTTTATTAATCGTAAAACCTTTTAAATCAAATGGGTTCGCGGGAGCTGGGAAAATCTATTTAATCATCCATCCGAGGCCCGCAAGAAAGCTGAGTTAATCAGGAAACGCGCACAAAGCGTGGGTGATTACGGATTGCGCCGCAACTGCAAATCCACAGAGTGTATACCTGACCTATGCCCATGATATGATAATAACGCATAGTCTGAAATTGAAAAAAAAGTTTTCCTTAAAGTGAATCAAATCATTTTGAATGACTTCGAGGAGCTTTACTTAAACAGATAATGTAGCAAGCTACTTGCGATAATACTAAACACGCATTTCCCCAAAAGTCTGACCTGGAACACTTGAATTCTAGCTATGATCTGCAAGTGCATCAACAATAACCACTTCCGCCCAAACTCACCTATTCAGCACCTTTTTCTTATTGGCTGCAAGTTTCTCATCGCCTTTTAATACTTTCACGAAGTTATCCCGTGTGACATCCTAAAACAGATGAACACCCATGATCAATTATTCCTGCTACAATAATGTTTTCCACACTCATTCTATTCGCAGTAGCCGTCTACTTTTAGCCTAATAAGTAACTGAAATCTAAGATCTGCTCA
>NW_008752031.1:354982-357321 GCF_000715545.1 Opisthorchis viverrini | reverse complement strand
ACGGTTTAATATTGCAGTCACTAAGCTTACCGCTAATGAATCCCAATGAGGATGGAACCGCTGTGCATTGCTTCCCGGGTTTTCCACACAGACTGGTTCCTCATACAGAATATAGGGAAACATATTTGTACTACCAATGATTCGCACAGTTTCTCTAAAGGTATAATGGAGTATGTTGTTTTATCAGGAAGAATTTGGTTGACTAGTTCGTCATGAGTGACCATTTACGACCAGTTTCTTTGTTCAGGGTAACTACGTTTGCTCAGATGTCTAAATGGATCGACCAAGAAATCATGTGAGTTGAGCGACCTAATCTTAGTGAAGCGGAATATTCTCGCTAAAATTTAAAGCAACTGGACGAAGCCTACAAAACTTGAATTGCTTAGGATATCGCTTTTACATAAACGTCCGAACCTCTTAGCCTGTGTTCTATTTTTCGTTTGGTGTGTAGACCAATTTGACTATACACTCGCTTATATAAAGAATTATCGATTATGCCAACACATGTTTATCGAAGCCTCTCCAAGCTGGTTTTGTTTAGATTCCTATTGGAAAAATATAGTGGTTACAAAAATTTACCGAACTTACTTCTTCTGCCAACAAGGAAATACGGGAAACTAAACCATGCCCAGAGTAGAAGATGAACACGTTGTCATCAGGACCGCTGTAAGTTGGCAGAAAGTTTAAGTTGGTCTTGAGTAGGAGATTTTTGGTTGGCGCAAACAAAACACAGCAAAAAGCCGCAGATCTAGGATGATAGCGAACACACCGTTCAGAATATTTGTTTGTCCACGGTACTGGATATAATAGTTAGTCAGCTTAACTTTGACTGTTCTGCTTTTTGGAAGGCCACATGAATGCTTGAATGAAAAATCGAATTTTAGATTCGGTTTTATTGTTGCATCACGTGGTATAGTAACTCCTATGGTTTGGAATGCACGGAGGTGATTAGAAGCAGTTTTATACTTCAGTTAGTTTTATCGTCGTGCCATTGGGACGGTTACGCTCAGCTATTTCGAAATCATACATTTACTAGCATAATTATATCTGTGGATGAAAATATCTTCACTACTGAGGGAAATATCTTAACGAACGAGAGCTGACTCTGAATTTTGGCTCGGGATATCCAAGAGGCCAAATGTTTCTTTATGAAGTTGATCTGGATATTTTCTGATTGCTGGTCTTTGATCAAGAAAGCACCCGTCGAGCTCGATTTTTTTTTAGAAAACTAAATATTCGAGGTGACAGTCAATATAGTGCTATTGACCCATTATTACTTTGCGGATGAGTTCAGGAATGTGTGCATTTCAAACAGAGTGCTTTGGGAGGGTGAGTGCTGGAACTCCACATCAAGCTATTGTCAGGACTGGCGAAACCTCAGAGTAAGACATATGAACAGCTACCAGACCGCTGCATTGGAATGGTGACCAAACAGAAAACGAGGCACCACATTCCCAGAAGCGGAGCAGAATGACAGCAGACCACCAACTAACATGAAACTCTTGAAGAAGTTTATTAATCGTAAAACCTTTTAAATCAAATGGGTTCGCGGGAGCTGGGAAAATCTATTTAATCATCCATCCGAGGCCCGCAAGAAAGCTGAGTTAATCAGGAAACGCGCACAAAGCGTGGGTGATTACGGATTGCGCCGCAACTGCAAATCCAAAGAGTGTATACCTGACCTATGCCCATGATATGATAATAACGCATAGTCTGAAATTGAAAAAAAACGTGTTTTCCTTAAAGTGAATCAAATCATTTTGAATGATTTCGAGGAGCTTTACTTAAACAGATAATGTAGCAAGCTACTTGCGATAATACTAAACACGCATTTCCCCAAAAGTCTGACCTGGAACACTTGAATTCTAGCTATGATCTGCAAGTGCATCAACAATAACCACTTCCGCCCAAACTCACCTATTCAGCACCTTTTTCTTATTGGCTGCAAGTTTCTCATCGCCTTTTAATACTTTCACGAAGTTATCCCGTGTGACATCCTAAAACAGATGAACACCCATGATCAATTATTCCTGCTACAATAATGTTTTCCACACTCATTCTATTCCCAGTAGCCATCTACTTTTAGCCTAATAAATAACTGAAATCTAAGATCTGCTCACCATCTTCACTCATATCAATTCCACCATGGTCGCTGTATAATGAAAACGGGAGAATTCGACTGTTGGTCTGTTTGCCAAACCCAGTGTTAGCAGCTGATTTGAGCAGGGGCTACCTGGAAGTATTACCTCAGTAGCTAGGGAATACAAATAGCCGCTATCTTGATGTGAGTACCACTCATCAGCACTCAACTGAATCACAGTTGATGGCCTAATTTACGA
>NW_008752031.1:345587-354835 GCF_000715545.1 Opisthorchis viverrini | reverse complement strand
GGAAGGTTAAAACCGGTCATGAGCTGCCCGAGAGTTCCCTGTGACCTTATGAATAATGTTCGTTCAAATACAATTACCAATCTGCAATATAGTAAAAATGATTAATCTGTTCTACGGTTTGTATTCTGTTTTGATACGCAGTGCCATTTTACTTGCCCCTTGAGCAAACTGATGCAGAAATTCATTCGCACCGACACTCGCACGTACTTTTCCACGATAGTCAATTACCACACCCTGATAGACATCTTCGTGCATGCAGTCATGGAACACTTGGCCTTTAAACGGATTTCTGGTATGAAGGAATGAAAAGTGGCAGTGGATTTTGTGAGACAAATTAACATGTAGATCGCAAAAAAAGAAAAGGCTAATAAATTGTGTTGGAAGTTGGTTCTCGCGGTTGTCTTGGAATAAATTTTCACCACGATTTGTGAACCTTCTGTCACACATTCGATTGATTAAAAATGCTTTAAGCAAAAACAAATAAGGTATCCTTCAATGATCCCGATAGGGTGCACAACAAACTAAATGACAAATGTTGTGTGAAAAGGTAATTTTCTTATGTAAATTTATACTGAAACACCACCAGTAGTAGAGTTAATGAGCATCTGCACATCCAGTGCCCTTAAATGAAATTCGATCAGGCAATGAACGACTTACGATGTTTAGAACCTGCAGGCGAGATCAAACATTCTATGTCTTCAATAGGTTTCTTCTACTTATACTGTCAATCAGCTGTATTACAAATCCTTATGCTTACTAGATTTTCCGCTTCTTATTCGCTTCAAATCATCAACCGACTGATTCGCTCAAACGACGAACTAAAGGCGAATAATTTCACACTAATGTAAAATTAAACGAGAGCATCATCACCAGCAAGGATATATCACGATGTCTGCAATTTGACCTGGCATTGATTGTGCTGATTTTATCGGGTTTCTGTGGCTTTTATAATCATGAAAAGCAATGAACGAAAAGAAAATTGATTACACATCTCACGTGAGACACAAATTCCTAATCATCTGCACCTAAATTTTATCCATGATCTATATCTACGAGAGATATGGCTCAAAAATGGGACGTTTTAAAGTCAAACATTGAAACGCGTTTTCAACATTGTAGTTGTTATGGGATAGGAAAAGTTATACTTGATGTTTACCTGGGATTGTTTGCAATATCGTCGTAGGCGAAGGTAATTATATTCTTTACTTCGCATGACATGATACGCGTCATAAACGTCAGCCTGAATGAGAACACAAATGACAATTGAATTGAGGAAAATAGGCAGAGTGGGGCACGGAGGACAAAGAAGGCAAGCACGGTATGCAGGATAATCCTTACATGGTGATGTGTCAGTTGTCCCAAGAACGTGGTGCATGATTCTATTCTGGAAGTGCTTCTATGGACCACAGTTCCGCACTCTGTCAAATGTCAGGACCTGTGCACCGGAGCTGTACAATCTTGGTATCTCTTGACTTTGAAAATACGTCCGAATCTGTCGATCGCTTGTGTAATATATAAATAGTCACTTTGCGGTGAAACTCAGTGGCAATAAAATATTGCCTACTGATCCTTAAGAATGGATACAGACGAACATTTTCAATAACCTTTTCAATACGATCCTCAAAAACCCCCGAGTAAATGATGCTTCAGTGGACGAACGACTTTGATCAAAATGGCGGTCCACATGTTGATTGCGAATACAAGCTTACCAAGTTGTATAGAAATACTTGTTCAGATTGCCTTTATGAGTTTTTATCAGTCAGTTTAAGAACCAAAGCTATCCGTTTCGGCTTTGAAAATAAATAAACAGGTACATTTCGGGTGTTTCAATCATTTTCATACGCTGTATGAGTGTGTTTTCATGGAAGGCTTTCTCCAATGGATACTCAGTGACTAGGTGAACAATGTTGGACATTTCCTCACCAACTAAGTTCATCATAATGACCATGGATAACACCCTTGAACTTATTTCACGTAAAACCATTCTAGATGAAATCAACCCCTGTAAGAACCTCATAGATTGTTCCTGTTCGCTCTTTACCGGTATTGTCACTCGAAATAAAAATCTACTGTATCTGGGTCCGTCAGAGAGAGATTGGACCTCACAGACGCCTTACGGTTTGTACGTCTCAATTACCCACTGAGCAGTGTATATGAGACACTCACATACCCTCACCAGGTTTGCCTATGGGTAGAGGTCCTCCAAGTTGGGGTACGACCTACTCCCTATGAAGCAGGTTTAAGAATTGAGGCTCCTCTGAATGCCTGCCCAACCCACCACCTTTAAGGGAATGTGCAAGTGTAAATGGGCTTTCAGGATGAATGCCCTAATCTCGGACATTAAATGGCCTCCCTTCTATGTCCGGGTGTAACGGTGTACAGGCGCATACTACTGAGGACACACGCGTAAGCCTTCTGTCTTTTCCAAGTTCCGCTCAAGCGTTTAATGGAAGGTGAAGTTTGTTAAGAAGAAGCATGAAATCTGAAGACAATTTTTGACAATCTTCGGATTTGAAAATCTGTGCCCAAATGAGATGCCTACTTTCCTGTTCAATAGTTCATGGTTGTTCAGTCGATGTTTGTTAACAAACGACTTCGAGATGAAGGGATTTCCTCATTACCGTGGTAGCATCACAGCCTGGTTTCAAGCATGGATTGCACGCTCACAAATAATATCATGTCGCATCGAATTCAAGTGGTGTCATCAAACCGATGGCGTTGCCTGTTCTATACCACAGGGCACGTAATCGAAAAAAGGCTCTTGATGAGGCCTTTCTTGCTTCTCTTTCGCATATTCGGTATTTTCACTTTCCTCATCCTGGTTCTAAAGATATCCATATAGTTCCTTGTCGTCATTTGCAACACTTGTGGTCAACGCGGTTGCCAAAGCTTTTACCTCTCATCAGTTTGTCTGTCATGTTATATTGCATGCGCTCTGAAACAAGTTGCACAGCATGTTTTTGCACTGCGTTTTTCATCGCCTTGTTTATAATGAGGATTTAAATTTTCACTATGGTTGCTGAACTGCACCACCTGCGTTTTTCAGCGCACTGTCATCTGCATGATCCGGGAGAAGGTGTTGTTATTTTCAATGATTTTGGCGCGGCTTCCGTTGTGAAATGAATGTTTACTGAGTCTAATTACGTCGATTCACGAAGAACTTTAAAGACAGAGTCATGAACAGGAAGCAGGCTTTTAGTCAGGAACGAATTGTGTTGACCACAGCTTCCAGTGAAAACAACGACAGGCGTACGGGAGCCCCACAATCTTGTCACCCCTTGACTTCGATAATAATACATTAGATATTCTAGTTCGTTTCTTCACTGGACAAATAATAAGGATGCGGCGAAACATAGCGGCAATAACCTGTTACTAAGTGAATCTTAGGATTGAGTACAGACACATTCGAAACGTTTGACATTTTCCATGCGATTCACATGCGAATCAGTCAGGAATGAACGAACAAATTTCACCAAAGTAGCGTTCCATATTTTTAATCAAAGTCGCATGCCTTCATCGTACCAGATATTATACAATTATTTGCTCACACTGACTAGCGATAGAATAGATCTATTCGGGGTAACCACTAATTTCGTTGCCACGTCAGTAGACTTTTTTGAGATTTCTGACACCTGGTTTGTTCATCAGGTCAAATTAGGCTAAGGTACTGCGGAATCTGAAAGCGCATTGGTAACGCAATGAAGCTCCGAAGAAAGGGAAAATGATTAATAGTGCCTCGGTAAACATGGGTCCGTGGGAATAATCTTGTGTTAGTGCGAAATAAACCTGTCACTCACAATCAGTGATTTCAACTAACATAACGTGAATCACGGTATGCACATTAGTATTAATCGGTGAATCGAACCACCCACTCTGCACGACATGGAAATACTGACGAGAACCAACACAAGCTACTAAATGTGTGTCCATTAGTATGTCCATTAGTATGTACATTAGTCGTGGCTTCCATGAGCCGCCTTCTCGAGTGAAACGTCAGCCATGGAGGAAACTAGGTGGGACACAGCTGATTGTGTACCATTAGTTAAAATTTCCACTTTGAAAATGATTCTTGTGGGATTGGGATGAAAATTTTAGCCCCAGAACAGAGAAAAACCAACGGGAACCTACTTGATGTCGATAGTTTTCCCTGGTATTAGTACCAGCCACAAGAACAACCCAGTTCTTTGACGGATTGATGTTAAATATGGATGTCCAATTGTGGACATCGACGGCGTCCAAACCAGCAAGGTGATTCATGCAGAACAATAACGCAATAAGAAGAGAACAACGACGCATCATCTTCAGGTTTACTTGAAGCTTCCTATGCCGGAAATTTATACTGTGCACCTCGTTTATATTGTACTTTGCCTTACTCATTTATGGCGATAGTGGAGAAAGAATTGTCCACCAAGTAACTAATAGGTCTGCGGTACAAAGTTTAACCAAACCAGGATATGTTGTCGAGATTTTGATCAACTAGCTCAATGATTGATCATTTGCGCAACTTACTTCCAACACTCTGTGCATATGAGTACATTTGGCGTTTTGCAGGACAAACATGACTTATGTCGTTAAGCGCCCATGCGCTTCAGACAGTAGTGAACAGCGAACGGAGTCCGCAAAAGGTTTCCTCTTAGTAGCTGACATCCTATTGACTTTGTTCCAGTGAGACATTGATTCGGACTTCTGTATTCTAAAACCAAAGTAAAAATGTATGTGGTCGCAGTAGGTGAACCGAAATTTGATATTTCTGCGAAGCCGTGTATCTTCTCACAGTGTAAATCGATGGTTCCAGGACGCTTCTGTTTGACTTAGGAGTGTTACACCGAAGGTCACACAAAGTCTTCAGCCAAGGAATTTACTTTGACGAAACCGGCGGTGTGTTCTTTGTGGGTTTTCAGCGTACAAAATAAACAGATTTAACCCGCGCTTCCCCAGCGCCTGTCTACCTATTGGCGTTCTGCTCGTTAGTATACTGCGACAGATACAGAATATCTTTAACTGCCAGTTTTTAAGTTGTGCATCGTTAGGCCTCATGTGCTTAACCGTAGATCCAACTGGGTGCAGATCAAAAGGATAAAGCCGATACACAAAATGTCTGTCCACCAAAGTCCATGGAATGAACAAGGGACATGGGAATTAGAATTGCAATTCTTGCGACCTTTTCCGAACATACAAAAATCGGGAAATTAAACGCTACACGTGGTAACACAAAAATGACGAGTCATTACTCGTTGTCGCAACAAATGGGAACAAAGGTCCCTGGTTTCTTTTTTGGTAATAACATGAAATAGTGAAACCACCAGGTACCTCAGCCAGTGTAAAATTCCACTTCGTGTAGGTAAACATGTGCGTAGTCCGAATGTTTTTAGTTTTTTATCGAAGACCCTTCTTTGATGCACAGCGATTATTTTGGTAAAGAGCTCTGTGTTCTTAGGTGGCAATTATACCAAGCGAACTTCACGAAATTCGCTTTAATGAAAACTTCCAACCGTTCAGGTTGCTGGTAAAGTGCTCAGAAAATTGAACGGGTAAAAATTGCGAGGATATAGGAATTATGTGCAAGCAAATTGATATAAATGTTTCCGTTCAACTCCGTACAAGGTGCATGGCTCACCCACGCAGGGAGTGAGGATTATCTACAAAACTAGATGGTTCGTGAAACCCGTGAGGGCGAAATCACATGAACGAAATGGATCCAACACTATTGTGTGCTCAACCAAACCTAACTAAACACGGCATATCATTTTCTCAGTATTTTACAACCCTCTTTGCTTTAACATCAGGTTATGTGCGCAAAAACATCGATTTGAGATAGTGAGGTGGGTTGAGACAATATGTAGGAAATTCATGGTTTTGGTGCCCACGGTTTTCATCGCTTTTGCAGTCGATTACACAATGGTTTTTCCAATCACAGAGGAACAGTTGCGCTTTCTTTTAAAAACACGAGTTCAACCAGTGAGTCCTCTCACCTGTTTTGCTATCCTTTCAGACGGCGCTGCGAAATTAAAGAAATAAAAGTAATACGCTCTGAGCCAACTTGTGTTGTTTCTTCAAGTAATTTCTCAGCGATGAGGTCGGAAACTTTGTTTGACGTTTAGTTTTGAGTTTCTTTTTTACATCACTTCAGCTCTGTAGTACGACTTTCTCTTTGGTACCACTCACGATATTCAGTATGCATGTCAAAAAATTTGTCCACTACACTATCAACTGTTTTTTTCACAATCACAATTACAGTTGCTGCTAAACAAACAACTACCAATGAATGCGAAGAATCACCGTGATGATTTCTGGACGTTTCGCTAGAAAACATCAAATCTCATTTGAAATGGCATTGCTCGTTTGCACATCTATGCAACAACTAACCATTTCCCTCTGTATAACAATAAAACAGGCGAGCACGCAGATTTTCTGGCTCTTGTGTCATATGTTTTGCGCTGAATCCTCCACCAGTAAGTTTGATTTATTTACCAGGCGCCTCTTCCAATACGGGAGACATAGTCCTTTGGACTGGAACCAGGTGCTTCTTTTCACTAGTTCCTCGCGTGGTTGAGAAAACCGTAGTTCGCGCGTATACTCGATCTCAGCCGTTGAGAAATAGGGTGACTTCTAATGTGCAAGTAATCGCTCCTTTTTTAGAGTATAAAAATTGGTTTATTTTTTCCTTCTTGCTTGAGCCAATATGCTGACGCCTCTCAGCCAAACTTGCGTTCTTCTCGATCATTGTGTGCGGCGATTGGGCGGGGCGGAACTGGACACGGGCAGACCAACGTTTCAGGTATCACAGCGACCCGGAATCGCCACCAATAAGGCTTCACTGGTGCGTGTTTCAAAGGATTGTGCCACGTTGCCGCCCAAAACAATCCTATGTATAATAAAAAATCCGCCTGTGCTCATTTCTGCGTTGAAATAAATTCCAAAAAAATTGTTCCGGGGACCGCGCAAAAATCGCAATTCGACTATTCTACGGTACAAAATGGAGCGAAATCGGTCACAATCACACATAACAAGAAGCCTTCTCAAATGACGCCTATGGCAGTACAGCACGCCGGCTTATAGTCCCACAATGACGTTGCACAAGACAATATACGACCCGTAAAGGAAATTCGATTCAAAAATAAGAAAACGAGATCCCATGCAAGGCCCGCATCAAACAAGCGAGAAGCTTCCTACATAGTCACATATTCAATTCTGCATCCACTTTGCGCACAATAAGCAGGGATGTGGTATGTTTGACTAGCGTGGCCTTCATATATTCGCGCCACAAACTAAGATAATAATAGCATATTGGAAGTGACCATATTTCTCAACCACAGAGGGCAAGAAAATGCATGAACCACGGTACGCTGAACCAGACCAAAACACCCAAATGGTCACTTGTTTCAAACCCAAGGTAGTATATCACTCGTAGTGCAAGAGTCCTCCAGTAAATAAGCCAAATTATCAAATTAAATGGCGGACGCAATGAGGTAAGTTGTTACAATAGAAAAATTAGTGTGGTTGTGTCAGTCAATTGTTTTCGATAAAATCAAGCCGAAACGCGATTCACATAGAGAATGAAGCCTGTCAAAGCAGAAGAGGAGTCCCCTGCACATAGAAGGTATCAAAGGGGAAAATTAACCTGACTAAACGCAAATAACAATGTAGGTAAATCAAAAACGGACTAATAAATTAAAGGAAACTCCTTCACACAAGGAGCTGATCTCGTTGGAAGATATCAGATAGAATCTAAATTTTATACAAACGTACACGGGCAAAGAGAATGTATGCAACTAAATATGCAATGAGGATATTTTCTCTCATCGGGAGGAAAACTTGCGAAAGAACTATGCTGTCTTCGGCATAAAGATGTGCTGTGAATTGCCAAATACACGACTAGTTCCTTTTGGTTTTAACCAACTCCCGTATTTCTTTTAGTGAACGGACAAACGGGTTATCTTCAGCTGATGCGCCCACTCATGACGAAGCGCGCATTGCATTCGAATGCGTGTTAAGCTCGGCGGATATATCAACAGCCAACTGATAAGGGATACACTCACTCACTTTACGCACCTATACAAACACATTCGTCACCTGCAGACGCCTTGCCTTTTTATAAGTCTCTGCACCAACCAACATTATTTTAATTTATTTATTCATTATCATAATAATGAAAAAGCCGAGCACGTAGATTTTTCTTTACTTGCTACTGAGAAATTTCCTACAATGATGGACATCGATTAGGATATGCACCTCTGCGCAGTATCACAGATGCTTCACCTCAACTAAGGCTAAAATGCAGTTTTCCTAGTGGACACCGTAGAAGTTTAATCCCCACCCAGATATGGACCACGTTTGCTTAATTACAGTTGCTGCACTTCTGAATCGATGAACTATACTGAAATAGATAAGAGCAATGGTAGTTTCTTCTTTTTAATGAGATTTCAAGAAGCCGGTCAAGTGAAAGTCAAAAGTGGTAACACTCTAGGCAACCACATTTCAAACCTCCCGGCTACCTCACAGGACGTGATATTCTCACCCATTCAGTCGGCCTCATACATAAGCCAAGACGAAAATATTCCGCCTCAACTAATTGCTATTCGGTTATCTCAAAGGGCCCGTCAAAAACGTGAGCGGGTAGGTCTGAAGATAATTAAACATCTTCATTCCCTCATGCTTGAGGGAGTCGTGAGCTCCAGGCAGTATGTGATTTGGCTGCAGTGATATAGCTTGAAATTGGATGTCGGTCAGATGTAAGAGAAGATTCATAAGGTTACGCAAGACTATTCAACGACCGGTTTTGACATTCTTGAGACTCATCTGACAAAACTGGAATAAAAACCCTTGAGCACACTGTATTTTCTCACCGACTGACTACTACATTTATTTGAAACGTGGCAGTGCTATTCTACCACATGTGTCTATGCACAACCACATCGGTTAATATGAAATTTGGATGCATAACGGATACAGTCTGACACACTACAGACCGTCCATGCTGTTATAAAATTCTATGACAATTATAAAAATTTGCAAACAATTCTGAAATGAGCACCGTAATTAGGAGCCAAAATTTCCTAAACAAGTAAGCAGGGAAAGGTCTGGAATTTTGATACATCACTAGTAGTGCAAACAAAGCAACCGAAATCCTAGTGCAATTGCATGTAACATGAAAATCTAAAATAGACATCTGAACATCTGAACAACTGGATCCAACATACGCACCCCTACGTGCAAAAGACCAACAACTCAACCGGAAAACTCAAGGA
>NW_008752031.1:337757-344827 GCF_000715545.1 Opisthorchis viverrini | reverse complement strand
CTTAACGTAGAGGCAGCTGGTCCTGACAAACGGGTCAGCAGAGTTATTCAATCAGCTTATCTGGTTGTGCTGTAAACCCGTTGGGGTTCAACAGCGGTTCCGACAGACATTCGTCCCGGCGATCACACGGAATCGAAGCATGCAACTGATTTCCAAACAAGAACGAGATGCACTCACGAATCTACGAAAGGATGAAACAATCATAATACCACTGACGGACAAAGGACGCGTCACGTTGATAATGGACAAGCCAGATTACATTGGAAAGACCAAGCAACTGCTAAATGACACCACGGCCTACAAACTAATCGATCATGATCCAACTTCAAATATCATCATTCGCATCAACAAGACGCTCAAGAAACTACAGGCAACACACGTGATAATCAGACAAGAACGATGGAAAATGAAGGCCGATGATACCAACATTGCACAATTCCACGGACTACCAAAGGTATACAAAGAAGGAACTCCACTTAGACCAATCGTTTCACTTCCAGGAACCCCAACTTACAAATTAGCAAAAGACTTATGGAGAAGATTAAAACGCTTGATCGGAACACACAGTCAATAATGCAGGTCAATTCCTACACAAACTACGGAACGTCAGTATAGAAGACGATGAAGTCATGCTTTCATTTGATGTCACATCGCTTTTCACTTCAATCAACCACAACCTCACCAGGATAACCATAGCAGAACTGCTTCAGACTAAGACCGGTTTTCACCTTCTTTAGGCTCATCTGTCAAAACTGGAATATTGCCCTTGAGCACACTTTTTTTATCAATAACTGACTACTACCTACTTATTTGAAACTTCGCATTGATACTCTACCACATGTGTTTTGCACAACCACATCGGTTTTTGTGCAGTTCGGATGAATAATATGGATGAAGTGTTACACACTACATACCGTCCATGCTTTTATAATATTCGATGACAATTATAACAATTCCCCAAACAATTCTTAAATGAGCACTATAATTGGGAGCCAAACTTTCTTAACCAAGTAGGGCGTTAAAAATCTGGAATTTTGATACGTCACTTGTGGTGCAAACAAATCAACCGAGGGTTCTAGTGTAATTGTATGTAATATAAACATCTCTTCGGGGTTGTTTGCAATATGCGGTGCGCAAGGATCAGCGGCACGGTAGTGCGCATTCCTTGGTTCTACAATCCATGGTGTACAAGTGTCCACACCTGCACAATCTCTCCCCGAAACGAAGCGCCTGATTCGTCGGACCCATTGCATAGTGCCGAGATGGGCAAAAGCAGTTTTTGGTAGAAAAAAATGCAGCCGTGCGTAATGAGATAAAACTGCCTTGAAATATAAAAGGCGCTTTTCAGGTGAAGAATAAACGACTCGGCAGCGAAAAATGCACAATTCATTTGATCCTAATTTTCAAGTGCTAATACGCATAATGCTAGAAGGAATTCGACGGCGTAAGAATGTTGATGCTTCAGGATTTAACGTAACGACTGTACATAGTAGATGGTTGCTAATGTATTTGATTAATTGAGCCTTGTGTCCCTTTTCGGCTTCAACAGTCCCATCCGGTTTTCTGTTCAGTAGAATGTTGAATAACGGTAACCAATTTTTCCTCTTCATTTTGGTTGTAAACGTGATATCTTTCAACATGTTTTTCAGCAGCCATCCCTCCTGTTTAATTTATCCTCTTTCATTAGAAAGCCGAAGAACATATCACGAAATAGCAATAAATTAAATGCGAGCAGAAGGGTAATTTCTGTCTTACAGCCAGAACACCCGCGAAGTCACTAGCAAATTGTTAGCCAAAAACCGAATCACCAGGTTTCACAATCCAAATGAGACTTCGATAACCTGAGGTCCATACCGGAGACATCCAAGGCAAGATCAAATAAAGACTGTAGTATACCAAAACAACTGCTTCAAATTTCAACAAAATGGCTAAAGAAACACAACCTCATCCACAGACTTGACACCTCTTCTTATTATACATACACGAAGTCCGCGAAAATCACAAATTCAATATGGAAAACGTAGAAAATTCGGCATATGGAAACACAATTAACCGGAAGGGATTTCCTGGGGCCTTTGTACTCCGAGGCTGATTTTGTCAACTTATGCGGTGAACTGGACCCAGTTTACGCAGCGTTACTTAAAAAGGGCAACCAGAATACTCAAGGAGTGCCAAATCTCTTATTCGCTCACCAAGAAGCAAGGAATTGCATCAACAAATTTCACACACTTGAAACATGAGTGTTCAGCGACAGAGGTAACTCCGGCATCAATCACAATACGAGGCAAATTAGGGATTTCTGCATGTCACGTTGTTTTTTATCAACCGGGGCGCAGGATAACAGATCTACCAATGAAGCCGACCGACAAAAATCTAGTCATGGTCGCAGGCCAATCCCTGCTAGCAGCACACAAACACACTAATCTTCGAGTAACTACCCACCCACCGAGCTCCCCAGCAAGCCACTGATGATATCACCTAGATTGTTGAAGGAATTTTTTTCGCGATCGAATTGCGTAGCTTAGTGACAAAATAAACGATCAACTTGGCATGTTGACAGTATATTTAAGCGTTAACTGTATCATGATTCTTCCAATTAACCACAGCTAATTTTATTTCAATGCAGGATGCCCTGTGAACTGAGCAAATTAATGCGCCGTTTAGCTTACAGTATATTTCGTCCACAAACGCCGCGACTATGAATATGAATGTACCGAGTGTTGGCTAGAACGATAGGATTGTGGCAAAATATCAGCTCCCGAGATAACCAGGAATGTCGACTAGACGAATTATATCAGTGGGCTAAGATTTCTGGCTGTGATAGTCGCCCATTACTTACAAAAGGGGTACGTTTGCCACCCCAACATGTTACCAAGTTTCATATAGAGAATGAGAAGCACTGCGATATTGTCAAATACATTCGTGCACAAACCACACAAATGCCAGGGTTGCTTGTGGTTATTTGGAAACGATATCTTCTCAGGAACTGATGATGAGTGGACCAATTAAATTCTAAGACACCCTTTGACATATAGCACTAAATTTTGGGAACAGGTAAGATAACCCAAAATCGTTGTTAGTAGATTGAAGCAAAACAACGCAGAATGACCGCGTGCATAATACTCCTTCTCACTTCATCTCGTATTATTAATTCTTTCCACTTATGTAAGTCTTATCTCATTCAATCTGCCCCCACTCCTGAGGTTCTACGTTTCTTTACATCGTTTTACTCGAACCTAGTGTCTGCCTTGCTTTTCATACTTTGGACAAGATGAATTTATTAGGGCAAAGTAATTGTACGCTTTTACGCAACTTGCTCTCTATTGGGCATTTACGGCGTAAATAAAATAGCCAAGAGAAGCAACAGCAATTATTTATTAGTCCATAAGTGACATGTGTCATCAGGTTTCAGTATGATCATTTGGTTGAGTTTAATGGGCAATAAGTTTTGAAGTTCTAGAGAAGGCGGGAGATGAAAAACTGGATAAATAATAACTCATTCACAAAAGTATTGAAATAGACAAAGGCGAAGGAAAAGACGCTGTTTTGTGATTTTCCCAACCAGACAGCGTTTTTCACTGGAAATTGGCGTGTAGCTTATGTTGAACGATAAACCATTTATTCACGATTCAATACCTAGGCTGTTAAAACTATTTGCTGATAGAAGTGAACATCAAGAGTGCAGCCAATGTAGATCTCATATTCGCAATTCACCGAGTACGAGCACGAATGGTTCATGCTTCAACACGAAAAGATTCATCACGCCATATTTGAGCGATCAAATTAGAGATAAGCATGGAGATATAAAGACCCAACCATTTTCACCCGCTCGTCCAAATTGCTTCTTCGAATGTAAAGGTCTTGAAACTTTTCTTTCAAACAAAGACCCACAAAACAATTGTCATCCCATTTACGACAAATCACGGAGTTCCGATTTGCACCCTTGTGCACCTCGGGATTTGTCACACAAGTGCGTCAACCGTGCGCTCCACATTTTCCCTAGTTGCTGTAGACAGCCAAACCGGATGAATCAATGAATGTTGTGTGGAATTTAGCAAAGGTGGAGGACCGTAGACCTGTGTGATTATCTGTGGAAAGTAAGCTGACAATAAAGTGCATTTCGTCAAGACGAGACACAATCAAAAAATGAGAACATGTGTTAAAGCAAATACCACATTATTAGTCCTTTAAAAGCGTCAATATTCCAGACAAGACAAGATGAAAGTATTAAATTATATAAGGTGTTTCACTTGATCAGCAACGGAATTCCACCGTAAGACATATCACAATGTGTCTACAAATGAAAAATAATCCCAGTGATGCTACACACAATGACAAGTTTACCGTAGTTTTCAAATCTGCGGCAAAATACAGGTCACTATGACGGCTCTCATAAGCGCGCGAGATTTTTCTGGATTTCGCGCGTGCTTTCACTACGAGGCGAAATGTGCGAAACGGTTTTGTACACGTATTCTCTTGACATCGGTCACTGGAAACGAAGCGAAAGGATGAGGTTGACCCGCTGGAGAATTCGAGGCCAAAATTACCGCACGTTTGTATATGCGTGTTCTTCATGTTATGAAGGTGGTCTGTTGCACGGGTTCAGTAACAATATTTCCGCCAGAGTCAATCCAAAATAGATTTGAAATCGAGCGGATTACCTTACAATATATCAATGGATGACGTTGAAAATAAATCTACATGTCAGGATAAGGTTAAAATTCGTGTGTGCAAGTTACGAAACTTCTCTTTAATGGCATTCTAATCTGTCCACCCCCGACGAATTTGTAGGACTCATTTATCTGATTTTGGCACAACTTCATAATTATCAACCAAAATCCGCATCCACGGAACCATCCAACACGCATTATAAGCGATTATTAGAGATTTATAAACTCTGAATTCATTAGCTCCGTTGTCGTGGCGACCATGATGACACCCAGAACCAAATTGACGATTTTCTTTGCAAGGAACTTCCCGGGTAGCTGCGACTAGCGCCTTGGTACAGGCTACGATCCAAGTCATTTTCGAGATGGATGGAAAGAGAGTCATGCTTGATTGATACATGGTAAGAATATACGGTGAATCTGATGTTAAATGCAGACTGTGCGCACCAGAGAAGTGGGTGGAGAACGAGTGTAGATTGACGGATTGTCAACGCTCTCAAAACACCCGTGCAACGTGTCCGTGCAACACGGGTTCCTGATCTTTCTAGATATAGAGCAAACACTATTGGGGCAGAATTTCTCCACGGCACAGATTCTGTGGCTGTTTTAATGCAGGGCACGCTAATGACATATAATGGTTCAATAAAGCTTGAAATTTATCCAAGCACTAACTTGAATGGATGTTGCATATCCGAAAGCGTCCTTCTTGTACCGTACCGTGCGAACGGCCCGTAGTCCAGGACTATTCCCTATTGTTCACGGGCGTAGATGATCCGTTTGGCTCGCGCCCGTGACATTAAGCGGAAATTTCCCGGTCGCCAGAACGCTTTTGATCCTACGGTCCCTGTCCGTTGCTGTTTAATCTACGTGAGGACGTCCACAAACAATTTCAAGACTTGTTGAAGAATGGCATACGTGAAGAGGCCAGTACTGCGTGCTACCCTTAGTTGGGCTGGTAAGGCAGGGGAACGAAAAATGCATGTTTTGGATCTATTTCAGGAGCTTGAATAAACTGGTCATAAATCCGGTTGTAGTTGTGCCGTCGGTTGCGAAGAGCTTCGATTCCCTCCAGCCTTTTCCATATATCGACTTGCGTTCCGGATACTGACAACAAACTATCAAGGCAGAGGAACGGCATAAAACGGCGTCTAAATTTTGGGATACCCAATTTCAACTGAGGCGAATGCCGTTTGGTTTTGACTTGGGCACCATTCACATTACGGTGTTTGGTGCTTCGTTCAACCAAGGGACCCTAGAACGTTGCCGTGTTTGCAAGCGACGTCATTGTGTACAGCGACCCAGAACCAGACCACGCAGTTCACTGGAGGCTGTACTGAAGCTGGTCCGGAACCCTGGCCTCCGGATAGATGAAGCCAAGGCACAACTCGCTCGGAGTTCCCTACTAATACTAGGATACAGAGTCGGTCTCGTACGATTTATTTTACTAAAACGATTGCTGCTCCACTGACTCCCAAAATTCCTAGACCTGGAGAGTGATCACTGTTCCATCGGTCGCTAATCATCGTGATATCGGCGCATTCCCAAATCAGAGGAAGGAATTTATCGGAAATTCCGGTCGTGTTCTAACAGAGGCTGAACAGGAGAGCGCGACCTTTGAGAAAGTATATTTGCGAACATCTGAACCTTGGATAATGAGGTAGTATCCGATTGGACAAATGTTACATGTCGGAGCCGATCGCAAACCACTTGAGTGGAACAGAGCCTAAAGAGATCCAGGTTGCTAGAGTACGATGTCAAAATCCAGATGCTGGCATGGAAGTGGAGCAATTTGGCTGATTTGGTCTCAAGACTTGGGGCTGAATACACGGGCCTCAGGATCATGAGTGGGGCCAATAACTTCGTCGTCCTTCTGGATTCCACATTTTGATGAAACTCCGGCCGCGGCTGCATGAGGCTGGCATAATTAACGCACCAAGATGTACGAATTACATCGGCAGAGAGCCTACTGGCTCGCGATGAGAATTGAGCTAATGAATTACGTGAGGTCCTGTAAGTGGTGTCAAATAATGAATACGACCTGGGAAACCCATATCATGGACGACGTTCCAGTCTCAAGAAAGGATGATTTGTGGTCCGATGACGTCATGAGCTCCTTTCCGGTGACATGCAGCGGCAATCAATATATCGTACCAAAGACAACACACCTGTCGTGGTGAATCGATGAGGCAGCCGTGTGGAAGCACTAGGCAACGACGATCAACAAGGTGGTAACGAATCACATCAAGGCCAAATATGGTATGCGGAAAATGATCTCACCCAATCAGAAACCCTGCCCTGAGCGTTTTGAGCAGCTTTTGTGCTTGGTCACAGAATCGTTTCCACTCGAAATCGAAGGGGATATCAAAACACGCCACGCCGTCCGTCGGAATCAGAAGTGTCATG